>NW_027315984.1:0-84209 GCF_026437365.1 Eucyclogobius newberryi
TTCATTGGTTGCTATGACTCTGACCCAGTACATGCCCAGAGACTTAAGACCTTTGGCTGTGTAGGATGTCATCGTAATAGCATTTGTGTTGCACCGGTCCCAGTCTGTGTTCTCTGCAGGTCGCACCTCCACAAAATACCCCTTGGCTTCATCCTCCTCCCCCTTGATATCTTTGGGTTTGATCCATGATAAGGAAAGTGTTGTGTAGGTGGAGTCTGTCACTTTGAAGTCGATGACCTTGCCAGGAGGCTCTGTGACATTACAACACGTTCAACTAAAAGCATTTTGTTGTATTTGAATTAGGAGTGGGCGATATTGTAAAGAATATGATCTCAATTTTTCTGGACTGTCCCAATGACAATATTCAGATGATTTTATGGCAACCTGAAATGTGCTTAATGTGATTGAGGTTCAAGAATTGCACAAATTGTGAAAATGGATAACATAAAAGTGCAGAAATATCAGTATATGCCCTTGTTTGAAAGATTGCACAGCACAATTGTGTGTGTGTTTTTTACCTGCTCTTAGTCTTTTTAAATAACTGTTTTATTATTACAGATAATATACTCAATGTTCTGATTTAGCATGATCTTCAAAGCAACAATTGGTATTATTCGTTCGATGATATATCTCCCACCTCTATTTTGGATATAATTGTTTTAGTCCACTTACTTTTGGGGTCTCGAGCGAAGACAAACTCAGATGAAACACTAAATTCTCCTGCTCCGGAGTTGTTGATGGCAGCCACTCTAAATTCATACTCCATTCCTTCAATCACATCTTTGACAGGACATAGCTTGCCTTTGTTGGAGAAGAACAGACATGTAAAACAGCATTTTAGCCATTCATTGCAGCGACAGTCCAAGTTTAACAATATAGGCTTACCAACAAAACTAACTTGTGTATGCTATTTACATGTTTAGATTCTGAGACAGATTAACTCATATAAAAGTAAGCAAGTTTGTTGTGTCATAGGGTTGGAAATACTTTTGGTATAGAGACACAATGCAATACACTTGGATTTTAGTATAATAAAAGCTCAGATGGAAGTAGTAAAATGAATGATGAATGAACGTGTATGAACATAATGATTAATAAACCTGATCGGATCATCTCCTCAGGTGGATTCACAGCGCTCCACAGGTTGCTGCCCTTCTTGCGTTTTTCAAGGTTGTATCCCAGAATATTAGTTCCCCCAGTATTTGAAGGAGGAGCCCAAGTCAGATTGATGCAATCCTTGAAAGCAGTGGCAACTTTTGGTGCTGAAGGCTGTCCAGGATAAGCTGTAAGACAATGTTAAACATTTGTGGATATGAGCTGATTATACCAAAATTGAATTAAAAAGATACCTTTTGTGCCTGCTTGAATATCCTCAGTTTCCATCAGTTCACTGGTTCCAATCTCTGTCTCCACCCTGATGCGGTAGCAGTACCTTCTACCGTGGTCTACATCTGAGTCCCTGTACTTGGCCTCAGGGCCGATGAGGCCCACTTTCTTCCATGTGTTTCGTCCGATTTGGTTTCGCTCAAGGATGTAATTGTCAACTTTACAGCCGCCACTGTCTTTTGGGGGTCTCCACTTGAAATCTAGCACTGAAGGGGAAGCTTCAATGATCTCCAGTGGTCCCATTGGTGGAGTGGGTTTATCTGTCAAAAATAGGTGTTTAGAAAAGTGTATTTCAGAGAAACAACCTGGTTTTAATAAAGAGGTTGTGTTCAGTAAAATACTTAGTTTCTTTAGGTTTTAACTTTACAGACCTGCACGCAAAGTACATTATTGCTCAATCTAACCTATTTACGTCTGTATTGAAAACCTAAGTTGTTGCTTGCTTTGTAAAAAAAAAAAAAGGTTCTTATTATTCACATGATTTCAGTCTCATCTAATTAACATGACTTCAGTCTCCGCTAAGCAAATGCTTTTCAGGAAAACCAAAAAGTGATATAACATTTCTGAATCGTTTGAATGGACGTTACTGTGTAGCATACCCAGCACAATGAGTTGACTAAAGGCTTCCACTGTGCCAAACTCGTTTTTAAGTTTGATCTTGACTTCGCCGCTGTCTTTACGCTGGAGTTTGGTCAGAAGGAGGCGGGAGCAGCCTTCCGTGTGCTCAATCTTGATGTTGGACTCTTCTGACAGCTCCTCACCCTCCAGGTACCACTGCACTTTGATTGGGTCCCGGCCAACAAAGGGCAGTTTAAAGGTCGCCTTTTGACCCTTTTTAACCGTCACTGAGGTTTTAAATGTTTCAAGATCTTCAGCTTCAAATCGGGGTGGGTCTAAAATGGTAAAAATTCAAGTCAATTTAGTAGGGTTAGGGGGCACTTGGCACAGTACGTCAACAGTAGCATTATGACTAACTAAAATCAGCTTCATGCACAATTAACTGTTTATTGCTTTTCTATTTTAATCTCAAAATCCTATACGTGCACACCTTTTTACTTGTTTTATGTTACTCAGATGTTTTCTAACCCAGATTATGACACATATACACTCATTTTTGCTCATATTTACCTTCCACAACAACCATGGCCTCGGTTTTGCGTCCATCTGCTTCAAATTTATATTTCCCTCCAAATTCATCTGTAACTTTGTGGATTTTCAGTCTGTGGAAACTTCCATCTTGAGTAATAGTAACACCCTCCGCATCAGTCTTAATCTGTAAAAAAACAAAAAACAAAAAGGAAAACATTATAATAGTTATGTAACCCCCTTGTTCTGCTCTTGTTGCACTCACTTCTTCTCCATCTTTGTACCAGATTCCTTTACAGTCTTCGCTGCTCACTTTGCACTCCAGCTCGGCCGCCTCTCCCATAATGGCTTTGCAGTCAGAAAGCCCAGCGTGAAAGTGCACTCCCGGGTCTGAAGATTTAGCAGCCACTTAGTTAGAACACATTCTAAGACTGGATTTTAAAGTCCCCATTTGTTAAATTTCATAGAAATGAATGCCTCCACACTTACCTTCAATCACAACCTTAAATCTCCAAATTGAGGTAATGAACAAAACATGTTGAAATCCAATTTGCATTGCAACATGTTTTGTTTGATAGTGTTGCAATTACATCTCAATGTCAATGAATAACAATTAATAGATAAATACAAATGCTAAATCAAAAAGAACAAAATAGTCTTCATTTCTTGATCCTCTGTCTTGTCTTGCTTGAGATTGCTCTAATGAAAACCCACGTTTAAAAGCCTTTTATTGTGGATGGTTTCTGTGGCACCAACCCTCAAGTTCAGTCTTCAATGTGATTTCAAAGGATGAGCGTCTTCCAACTTGTCTTCTCTCTTCACACATCATAATGTTTCAGGTGCGCTTAAGAGGGAATCTATTTGTGTCATTATTCAGTGGAATACTAACCTCAAGGCACTGATTCATCCTGAATCAACTCTTAAAAACGAGCAAGATTATCTACATGAAACACAGGGACAGAAGCAAGCGACACAACACTGCAAAAACATGGGTCTTGACATTTTTCAAGAATTAGGTTGTTCCTTCCTTGTTGTTTGATTGAATAGCTTTATGCCTTAAGCATTGCAATCTAAACATTAGTCCAAGGATTGTCAGAATGTCATTGTGATCAGTCATTTCTCTAAATGAGATCAAATAGTACATTCTGTGCTTACACTCTGCAGGCCACTGCTGAAGTCATCTGCACCTCAGATGGCTTTTTTCAGTGAACAGTGCTTCCCATGCAGCAGATAAGGCAGCTCCTGTAATCTTACCACTAACAGTTTCGGCGATCAATGGGCCTTGGCGTGTGCGGCCTGAATGCTTGCCAGCTGCTCGTGGGACGTCAGGCTCTGCAGCCTCACCATCGCTGCCTGACGGCCTCACGCCATTATCACCACTGGCACCTCCCTCTCCTCTGCCTTTTTATTTTCAGTTTTAGAGGATATCATTACCATCAGTCCAATGTTTCTTTTTCTGTTGGATATGCCTTACAAAAATCATTAATGAAAACAGTAACCTTAACAATTAACATATCCACATGACGTATCAACACAAGATCTGCAGCATGAAATGACACAACAACACACATTTCAGTAAAGAAGAAGATGTGAAATATATACGCGTGGCACAGAAAATGTGACAAAAACAAAATAATGTTCATCTTAAGATTTGGTTAAAAGACAAACAACATTGACAAGAGGAACCCCCCCACCACCACCACCACCACCACACACACACACACACACACACACACACACACACACACACACACACACACACACACACACACACACACACACACACACACACACACACATACACACACACACACACACACACACTAACAGACAAATATAGAATTCATCTATATTCATCAATAATATTAAACGTCATTTTCACTAAATGCCAATATTAGACATACATATGGATGAACAGTATCGCAAAATAGTGGGACATTTTTCCACTGTTTGAGATGTCATCATTTACCAGATATTCTTTTAAATACGCAAATATATTGGAAAATTATTTTGCGACTTAACTGTATTGTTCCCCACACTTGAGCCCACACGGCCAATCATTTTGGCAGTTCCTATTCAGTCATTTGCCTCAGCATCTGCTTTCTTTTTTGTTCGTGTTCTAGTTCATTGTCTTTCTACCACCACAGTTTAGTCAAAAATCTCGGGGTTTATCTAGACTCCTCCATGAATTTGAAAAACAAATAAGTAATCTTGTCAGTAGTGTCGTGTTTGTAAAATCCTGTCTCGCAAAGACTTGGAAACAATCATATTAGCACCAGTTTGAACCACTGCTATTCAGGGAATGTAGGACTCCCAAACACCACTATTGAAAGGCTTTTAACAGGCAGTAAAAAGGAGAGTTTAAGCTCAACTCTATTGGCTGCCAGTAAAGCATAGGATTGAGTTGAAAATTTTAACATTTGTTTTTAAAGCTCTAAACAATATGGCCCCTCAGCTTCTGTTTCCATATTCATCTTCACTGGCCCTTAGCACATACTGACTTTGATACTCCATTCTTCAAATCTAAGGGCAATAAGAGCTGTCTCTGTCATAGGCCCTAAACTTTAGAATGATCTCCTGGTCCACATAAAGAATCCCACATCCATTGCTCATTTTACAACTCTTTTAAATCTCACATCTATCACCTGACCTTTAACTATCATAGTTTTGAAATTGTTGTGCCTGAAGTGTGCGGTTTCTTCTGTCTGCATGTCTTTATGCTGTACTGTATTGCTTGTTTTTGTTGTGTGTGAAGCACTTTGGCTCAACTGTTGTTCTTAAATGTTCTATATACATAAATTGGCTTGCCTGTTCTGAGGGATGTAAAAGAGGTCATTGGCATTCAGTTCACTCTGGTTGGTTTATGGCCAGATACATTTGTCACTCATCCATATAAAGATAATGAATGCCATCAGCATTGCAAAAGCGCTGATTATGTTTTACCAAAGCAAATTTAGAACAAAATGAATTCAATGTTTAATTATTCTGTTCTGTTTACACTGCCCCACTATTTTCCACCGATACAAAAGATCAGTATATTTGTAAATCATTGTATAATCAATGGTTTTCTTGTTAATATAGCAGCTGTAATGCTCTGAGACTTACTACTTTTAAAATCCAAAGTCATTTCAGATCCTGAATGACTTTGAAGCCAAAACTGGTCTACGTCATGCAGCCTTTGACTCTTACCCACTGCTGCTGAGGCTTCACCGTCCTCAAGCATCTTTTTGGCACGTTTTCCTTTTCTTGCGGCTTTTCCTTGTTGTTTAGCAGTTTCCTCATCTATATCCTCATCCTCATCTCCTATTAGCAACAACCAGCAGCAACACAGAGCCTCAAGTCTAATTGAATGATTACTTTGAAGAATCATCTAAGCACATGCTACACGTTGAATTCTATTAACATACAGGGTTAAAAGGAAATATATTTAGACATTATAACCTCTATTCATACAAGTTATAATGTAATTTTAAATGTTAAATTATGGGTGGTTGTGAAACTGACAACTCAGTGTGACAATGTAAATGAAAAGATTCAGTCGCATGCATCTGTCAGCAGTAGAACCTGTTTTTGAAAAACAAGATGTTTTGACTAATTCGGGATGACAGAGCACCGTGCATCTTCATCTGAAAGCCACTACACCAGGGGTGTCCAAACGGACCGTGGGCCAAATGCGGCCCTCAGACCAATTTTTGTTGGCCCTTAGGCTTCCTGCTAAGTTGGCCCAAACAACAAAAAGTCATACTTTTTACTGTAAAATTGGAACATGAAACCTGTTTATGTTATACCAACCCAGGGTTCAGATTAAGGATTTTCACTTGTATAGCGGTGCTGCTAAACAATCCGTTAATGTTTTCAAATTTGTACAGCAATTTGATAATTGCATAGCAAAACATGAAAGTGACAAACAATCAATATTTTCCATTGATATAACACGATTATTTATTTAAAATGTATTTGTAAACATTCTATTTAAAAAAAAAAACTCTTAACAAATTAACTTTTAAACACTTTTTAAACATTTTTTTTTCAAATAAAACAGAAAACTTGCAAATAAAATTAGTTGTTGAACAAATTAATCAACACAAAGTCAGATGGCCTTATTTACAACTTTCTTCAATATCATCATCAATCAGATGACTATTTGCAGGAGTCTCATTTACATATTAATGGTCATTACACTCACAAAAAAATATGTGTTAAGCTTCTGATGGAAAAATAAAGGTTGCTGTGGTGTTTCCATCATGGTGTATTTTATGTGTTATTCAAATTGTACCGCTCTATTTGACGTTCCATTCCATTTTTCGTTTTTCTACTTGATGACGGTCTCTAAGTACTCTCGTCTCAGCTCCGGCTGCACATTCGGATCCATGTAATTCGCTGCGCCCAAAATACGCATCTGATTGTTAAAAACGAGGTTGTGCCACTTGGCAGTGTAAATATGAGTATTTTGACATGTGAATGATCTGCAAAGACTTTTGCGTTTAGGAGTTATTGACCTCGGAAGTCCGAATCTGTGACGCTAACTTTACCGCACGTGGCTCCTCCCACTTTCAGACGCTGATCTGAGACAGCAGCGGGACTCGTCATGACAACACAGCGTCCTACATGTGTCATGCCGTTATTGACGATCGATTGACGAGTGATCAGTACTTTTAGGCGCTTTGGTTGTACAATTGAACACACATTTTTGTAACGCAAAAGCTGCTGACGAACGCATCGCATTTGAGAGAAATTGCGTCGCATTTTGCGATGCGATACCGCTTATTCTGAACCCTGCAACCTAATATTAATGTTCCAAGTCTTATTAAAGGTGTGGAGGCGCATCAAAACAATATCAAATGCAACATTTCGAATGGTACACTTCATTGGCGGGTTGTCTGTGGCCCTTTGCTCCGTATAAGTTTCAAAATGCGGCCCTCGGTGAGGTGAAGATTCTTAGCAGGAGAAGAGATGGAAATAGGCGATTTTTGTACCAAAAAAAAAAATCCATCTTTAAACAGAAATGGAGGTTTAAGGTTCAATTTACTGGTAGTGTACAGCAGCATTTTAAAGCCAAGGGGCGGGGTCAGCTCGGGCCAGTCAGATGCTGATCATGTACTCATCAGTGATGAGGGAGCGGCAGCCAGCTAACAATAGGATTTATATGGCCCATAACAGGGATGTTAGGATAACTAAGTTAACTTTTCGGAGTTTAAGCCGTTATTTTCTTCTCACGCTTTGAACCCTGCGGCCCACACAACGGTGGGTCTAATTGATAGATTTTATTAGCTAACGGCCGCAATCTAGCAGGAAGCGCAAGCATTTGACACACTGTAGAAGAAGACGTCAGTGGACAGTAAAAGCACTGTCCAGGTGACACGTTTAAGTTCTCTATAATTTAAGCTTCTAACGCTGTGTGTTTTATTACAATCAGACTCATATTCAGGAAGACATTTGTCTAATTAGACCCATGGTGCAGCAGCGGACCGCGAGCGACACAAACCCACAGTTCAAAAGACAACTGGCATGTATTGTGTACTATATTTATGTGTACCGTAAATATCTCATGTTAGAATGTGGGCACCTGCAGTTTATTGACAGGTGCGGCCCCTATATATACAATTTCGCTGGTAGTTTAAGGGGAAACTGTAAACAGTGCCAACAAATAGATACAATAGATACAGACACAATAGATACAGACTATTATCAGGAGGTTCCACTCCGTGGCAGGGCTTACGCAGCTCAAAGTGGGATAAATATCTCAGTTCTATGACTAGATCCGCTGATTGAGAATAACCTTTGAATGAAATTCAAAACGTCTTGTTTTCCCAAAACAGTGTCCAGATGACCACAACAGAATGCAACACTTCTCGTTGAATGAGGATTACACTTTAGTCTTCCTTCACTTTTCGTTCCGGGGCAGAGCTTAGCGTTTAAATGTTTTTACATTTTCTTTTGAATTGTTTATTTTTGACAATATAATCTTTCACAATTAGGATTAGGCTTTCGAGTTATGTCTATAAGTAGTTACTTTGATTCGGTTAATTGAACGCTAGTCCTGCCCCGAAATGAAATGTCAAACATTTAGGAAGTATTCTTTTATTAATTATTACACAAATATTGTAAAATACTCTCGACTGGAGAAAAAGTTGATTTCAGATTTAAATCTACAAAAATGTTCATTCCGTTAAATGGGAAGGAGAACCACAGAAAGCAGAAGACATCTCAGTGCAGCCTCTGGGTCTTCACTTTCACCTCACTCTTTCCATTCATTCTGCTTTTATTAGAGCCAGATACAGTGAAGTTTGTCACCCATCTGTACAAGGATTGTGAATGCCATCAGCTTTGCATAAGGGCTGAATATGTTTTACACAACCAAATTTAGTTTAAAAAAAAGAAACTCGTCACACTTTTTAGTCTTGAATGTTCTGTTCACGCTGCCCCACTTTGTCCAAACATACAGAAAAGCTGTATAATTTGAAATCATTGTATAATCAACTGACTTGTGTTGAGACTTGCGTACAATGCCAGTTTTATACACATATGGTGTTAATATAGCAGCTGTAATGCTCAAAGTCATTTCAGATCCTGAATGACTTTGAAGCCAAAACTGGTCTCTGTCATGCAGCCTTTGATTCTTACCCACTGCTGCTGAGGCTTCACCGTCCTCAAGCATCTTTTTGGCACGTTTTCCTTTTCTTGCAGCTTTTCCTCGTTGTTTAGCCGTTTCCTCATCTATATCCTCATCCTCATCTCCTATTAGCAACAACCAGCAGCAACACAGAGCCATATATTGTCTTTCACATTGTCATACACTGACGTGTATTGGTTTTACTTTTTCAAAGCAGGAGGTTGATAACAATCCACAGACACACATTTAAACAACATAAACAAGAGTTTAGTGTTGTTGTTTGTTCAACCTCGCTGCCGACCGGCCCCACGCCCTTATTACCTCCTCGGTCTTTAGATTTCCAGTTAAAGAGTGTATCATAACCATCAATCCAGTGTAAGCATGACCAAGAGGGAAAAAACAGAACGGGACAACGCACAAAGCACACACAGTATCACAACAACAAAAAAGAATACAAAAGATCATCTACATTTATCTATATCAAGCTTAGAAGGAATTTGCACTATGCTAGTTTTAGATACAGATGGGTGAGCATATGGCAGGGTGAAGTAGTCAAATATATTTTTCCACAAGTCGAGAGATCATGTTAAGTCAGTTTTAGCTTCTTTTTATATATATATATAAATGTATGTTGTGGAGGTTCTTCATATTTTCTTTCACGTCAACTCACAAAAACATCTTGTTAATGTTGACTTTGTGAAGGAAAGTGAAGGCTTTTGTTTTATGTTGATTTATTTGTTTTTGTTCCAAGCTCGAAAGATGAGAAAAGTGGACATTGGCCTTGGGGTCAATAGTATGACTCTACAGACCCGGAGGCTGCACTCAGATGTACCGTCTTCTTTTGCTGTTGGTTTGTGATTCTCATCTGGCTCAGAAATAATCAAGCACATGCTACAAGGTGAATTTCAATATTTAAAGTAAATATGTCTAGATGTTATAACTTCTGTTCAATAATAATCAATAATTTAAAAATATGTTTTTTTGTCAATAAACTGACAACTCATTATGAAAAGGTCAATATACTGCTACCTTAACGTTTTTATACAAACTATTGCTATGAGAATTTGTGGGGAATTAATCTTCACTTTGCCCCCTAAAAGTCCTGCATTTAGTCTCGGGGCTTAGCTTGGCGTTCAAATGTTTTAAAATTTTCTTTGCAAATGTTGTTTTAGACTTTATATTCTTTCACAGTTAGGGTGCGGTTTGGGTTAGGATTAGGTCCAGGAACAGTTAATAGTGACCATACCAACTTGTCAATGTCCAATCTTGTCAGATCTGGGAAGCTAAACTGGGTTGGGCCTGGTTAGTACTTGGAGAGACCACTGAAATGCCAGTTTGCACAGTGGGGCGGTAGTGCAGGCTGTCGCTGTGTCTGTGTATGAAAGCATGTGTTTTTATGAGTGAATGTAGGGCAACAGATTGAAATGAGCCCGTGGCTACAATCTGGCTTGTTTACAGCATGTGTATCATCACATGCACTGTCCTGACCAAATGAAGAAAATAATGAAATCGTTCAGGTAGTGTTTGGAACGATAGTCCAGCCCCAAAACGAAATGCTGAACATTCAGGAAGTATTTTTCCTTTTTGCATAAATATTCTAAATTACCCTCGATAGGAGACACAAGTTGATTTCAGATTTAAATCTACAAAAATGTTCATTCCGTTAAATGGGAAGGAGAACCACAGAAAGCAGAAGACATCTCAGTGCAGCCTCTGGGTTTTCACTTTCACCTCACTCTTTCCATTCATTCTGCTTTTATTAGAGCCAGATACAGTGAAGTTTGTCACCCATCTGTACAAGGATTGTGAATGCCATCAGCTTTGCATAAGGGCTGAATATGTTTTACACAACCAAATTTAGTTTAAAAAAAAGAAACTCGTCACACTTTTTAGTCTTGAATGTTCTGTTCACGCTGCCCCACTTTGTCCAAACATACAGAAAAGCTGTATAATTTGAAATCATTGTATAATCAACTGACTTGTGTTGAGACTTGCGTACAATGCCAGTTTTATACACATATGGTGTTAATATAGCAGCTGTAATGCTCAAAGTCATTTCAGATCCTGAATGACTTTGAAGCCAAAACTGGTCTCCGTCATGCAGCCTTTGATTCTTACCCACTGCTGCTGAGGCTTCACCGTCCTCAAGCATCTTTTTGGCACGTTTTCCTTTTCTTGCAGCTTTTCCTCGTTGTTTAGCCGTTTCCTCATCTATATCCTCATCCTCATCTCCTATTAGCAACAACCAGCAGCAACACAGAGCCATATATTGTCTTTCACATTGTCATACACTGACGTGTATTGGTTTTACTTTTTCAAAGCAGGAGGTTGATAACAATCCACAGACACACATTTAAACAACATAAACAAGAGTTTAGTGTTGTTGTTTGTTCAACCTCGCTGCCGACCGGCCCCACGCCCTTATTACCTCCTCGGTCTTTAGATTTCCAGTTAAAGAGTGTATCATAACCATCAATCCAGTGTAAGCATGACCAAGAGGGAAAAAACAGAACGGGACAACGCACAAAGCACACACAGTATCACAACAACAAAAAAGAATACAAAAGATCATCTACATTTATCTATATCAAGCTTAGAAGGAATTTGCACTATGCTAGTTTTAGATACAGATGGGTGAGCATATGGCAGGGTGAAGTAGTCAAATATATTTTTCCACAAGTCGAGAGATCATGTTAAGTCAGTTTTTGTTTTTTTCACACAAAAACATCTTGTTAACATAGACTTTCTGACTTTCTGGAAAGCGAAGGCTTTTTAATCTTTTTGTTGATGTAGTTTTGTTCCAAGCTCGAAAGATGAGAAAAGTGGACATTGGCCTTGGAGTCAATAGTATGACTCTACAGACCCGGAGGCTGCACTCAGATGTCCCGTCTTCTTTTGCTGTTGGTTTGTGATTCTCATCTGGCTCAGCGCCTCAAGTCTAATTGAATGATTACTTTCTACTAACATACCTGCAAATATTTAAGTCAATATTTTTTAGACATTATAACCTCTATTCAATAATAATTCATGATTTTTGAGTTGGTTGTGAAAGTTTTGATTTTATGACAATATATCATTTCACAGTTACTTGTTATGGTTAGGTCTAGAACAGTTCATTTGGTTAGGTTTATGTAACCCTAGTTCTGCCCCTAAACTAAATCTACAAATATTTGAATAATAATCAGATGGGAAGGAGAACCACAGAAAGCAGAAGACGGACATCTCAGTGCAGCCTCTGGGTCTTCAGTTTCACCTCACTCTTTTCATTCCTTCTGGTTTGATTAGAGCCAGATACAGTGAAGTCACCCATCTGCATAAGGATTGTGAATGCCAGAAGCTTTGCATAAGCGCTGATTATGTTTTACACAGGCAAATTTAGTAAAAAAGGAAATAAAAACACTTTGCACTTTTTTAGTCTTGTATATCATGTTCACACTGTCCTACTATTTCTAAAGATATAAAAGAGCAGTACAATTTCAAATAATTGTATAAATAACTGGATTGGGTTGAGACTTGCATTCAATGCCAGTTTTATACACATAAAGCCATTTTGCCCCGATCATAGTGCACGAGAGTTCACAAGATAATTCGCTGACATCTAGCTTTGCCGTAACTGCTGAGAGCGTAGGGCCTCTAAATAGGAGGTGGGATTATGCCAAAATATGAGATGGAGTGAAGCAAATTGAGGGAATTTTGTGAATGATAAGAATCGTCAAAACTAGTCCACTGAAAACATAACATGCCTAAGATATTTTCTGGATTTGTATTACTATCTCCGTATGGATGGATTATCAAAATTAAACTACCTTCATGGGAATAAATAACACAAGTATGTTATAGAATAATGAATACAGTCCATTGTTTCTTTACGCCAGCGTTAACATTGTGAATGTAGCAGGAGAGCTACCTGGAACCGCCCCATGGCCGAGGCCCCATTACGCTATGATCGGGCTCAAAATACAGCTCATGATGTTAATGTAGTTGCTCTGAGTCTTACTACTTTTAAAATCCAAAGTCATTTCAGATCCTGAATGACTTTGAAGCCAAAACTGGTCTCCGTCATGCAGCCTTTGACTCTTACCCACTGCTGCTGAGGCTTCACCGTCCTCAAGCATCTTTTTGGCACGTTTTCCTTTTCTTGCAGCTTTTCTTTGCTTAGCAGTTTCCTCATCTATATCCTCATCCTCATCTCCTATTAACCACAACCAGCAGCAACACAGAGCCATATGTGCTATTGTCAGTATATTCATTATGTATTAGAATAATGTGTTGTATAATTATTATTATTAGTAGAATTATTTGCTTTTACATTTTCATCTTATTTTTTGAAAATATAAATTCCATTTCAGAATTGAATGCATTTTTTTATAAATCCTGAAAAGATGAAGAAGAAAAAAAGGTATAAAGTTGATAAGATTAAGATTACAAACACATAGGTATACATAGGCTTACATACATATATACATACATACATACATACATCCATACAAAAAAACAAACAAACAAACAAACAAACAAACAATCACAATAGTCCTTTTAAACTCAAAGCCAGAGAGACTGATAATCTGCAAGAAATATGACTCATGTTCAATCATTTGTCCATTTGTATTTAATAGGGAGGATATGAGTGTTTTTGAGGGCTGGCTAAGTAACACAGAAATGAGAGTGTTGATTATCTTACCTATGACAGTGTCTGGAACCAGTGGGCCGTCTCTCTTCTTACGTCTTCTTTTGCCCCCGTCTGCTCCGTCTGCTCCTTCTCCTCCTTCTCCTCCTTCTCCTTCTGCACCATCAGCTCCTCCAGCTGGTCCTCCCTCTGCGCTGTCACTCTCAGAATTGGATAACTCATCTTCATCAAGTCCGTCATCAAGTCCTCCTGCTCCTCCTGCTCCTCCTGCCCCTCCTGCTCCTCCATCTGCTCCTCCTTCACCTGCCCTCCTCCTGGCAGCCTCCTCCTTTGCAGCCCGGTCAGCTGCGATCTTTTGGGCCTTCTTGGCTTTAGCTTCAGCCTTAGCCGCTGCCTTTGCTGCTGCGTTAGCTTCTGCCGCGTCCTTCTTGGCAGCTTCAGATTCCAGTTTCGCTGCTGCATCTGCGAGTTCCCTCTCGGCTTGAGCCTGCTTGGCCTTCTCTATTTTCTCAGCCATCTCTTTTTCATATCGTTCTTGCTGTTCTTTTGCTATTTTTTCCAGTTCTTCGGAATTTGCGCCGCCTGCCATGGTAGACTTACGTTCTCCTTTCTTTCCTTTTGGGTCTTTGTCAGCTAAAAATGCAATTTGAAAAAAAGCAATGACCACATGATACCAATATTAAACTTTGAGTTTAATTAATTCAACAAATGAACTACTAAAAGTATTATGTTGATTATATCAAGTATTGTACTTTATTTCAATTTTGAATGACCATTTTAAACTTACTCCGAAGTTACCTTACGGCTGTATTTAGTCCCATGATTAAAGCAAAACAAACACCTGTCAAACTGGCCTCACCTTCCACTATCAGCCAGTTATTGCAAGACTTGACTCCTGCCACAGCCGCGTAGATACCAGCATCCAAAGGCACACAGTCTCTTATGATGAGCTTGTGGATCAGCTTATCCTCTGATGAGCTGATTTCAAACTTTTTCCCATTGGTCAGTGGAGCCTTTTTACCAAACCATTTGAGGTCATCGTATGGCGCTGTCAGGACGCACTGGAACATGGCGTCTTGTCTTTCCTCTGCTTTGATCTCTTGGAGTTTGACTGCAAACTCGACATCTGGAGCTGCATGTATCGGGAAAATATTTTAAAAATACTTGACTTATTGGCTTGACGTGTTGCTTACCAACAGACAGCTGACCTTTCAAGTTAGTGGAGAACACATTGCAACCTCCAACATCCACAGAGTAGAGGCCAGCATCATCTTTACCCAAACCTCTAATAGTAAACACAAATTTCTTTCCAATTTGTTTCAGACTGTGCTTCTGCCCATCACATTCTTCTTTAGTGAGTGGGACCATTACACCGTCCTGTGAAATCACAAATATTAAGTAGTCTGTGCATCTCATATAGGCTACGCAGTAGATACAGGGGGAAAGGACAGATAACTTATTGGAAGTTTAAAAAACACTCTTAATAGAAGAACTCTTATAAACAAAACAAAAAACTCTTATTAACAAAACTCCTCTCATATCTTAATAGGGAATGGAGGAAATTATTAATAAATAAAATAAAATAAAAAGATAAAGATAAAAATAGAGTAAAGTAAAATAGCTAGCATAAGACTGAATAATACTAATACTAATGGTAAGTAAACACTCTTATTTACATCAGTAATTGCACATGAATATGATGGTTATGCACCTCCCATTTTTCCAGCTTCCCCTCTAATCCAGGAAGTAACTCTAACAATGATGACTCTCTCGACCCCTCACTCTCTCCTTCTCTTTATGGGCATCGTTAACCCCAAAATAATCTTCAGGCTTTACCATGATTCTCATCTTATGCTTCTTATTCATCTAATTATCTACTTCCCACTCTTTGTCCTTTCCATCATCAATCACATCTATATATCCTCACTTTTGAATGCAAATATAAATATATAAGAACACTTATGAGCTTTACCTTGTAGAAGAAGATTTTACTGGCAGGATCTTTGAGGTCGAGGTCCAGCTCAATGGTGGCACAGTCATCATCATTGACCTCGATATGTTTGAGTGTGTTGATGTGCGAAACGAACTAGAAAGCACAAACAAGTTAAGAAAGGTATGGTAAAAGAAAACAAATATGTACAGTATATTGGGCACCTCTGCAATCTCCGCCTCCCTCTCTTTCTTCATTTCGTTGAGTTTTTTAAGCATGCCGCGGAAGTCTGTGATGCCATTTTCCACACAGATGGATTCGTAATCTTTCTTGTCCGCACTGAGCAGGATCTCCCACACCTTCTCCTCCGGCTCCATTGCCTTCTCCTCACGAGTTCCATCAGGATTTCTTTCAAATGAGATGCATTTTATTTCTGAAAATGTTTGACTTACGATACGTCTCAACTTCTGAATCTGCTCCAACTTCAACTACCTTTTCTTGAGTTTTTTTCTGAAGTCTGCTGTGTCTGAAAAACCGTGATGAGTGAAAGAAAGATCAGTCTCACTTCACCCAGTCGTGTTTTCAATAACAGTTAATATGGTGGGCCTGTGTTCAGAATACTTTTGTCATAAGGACGCCAATATATTTCATTATTTCATTATTAAAATACTGCAATAATGATGATTATAATAATAACTTTGGTCAACAGCTCATTTCGCCGTAGAAATTGAGATGATTTATCATACATATTTTTTTTAAATAATTTTTCTTCAAAGGCCTTATTTTATGTTTTGACAACACACGTCAACCATGAAAACGGTTTAACATTCTTATGTCATGCACAAAATTACCTTCTACTTGGACTTTCTGAAGCTCCTTGGTTTTGGAGAACCCAACTGTGAATAAAAGTCCATTTATAAAATCATTCTACATGGTTAAATATTCTTTTCAACTAACAGTGGCTTTTGAATTTATGTTCTAAACCAGGCTTTGAATACACTTTTTTCCATTTATAGGTTATTTAGTTTGAGCTCAATAAGTTCAGCTTGAGCCAATATATGATATTAATTCCCATGGTGACCGTCGCTGCACATTATTGTCCATCGTCTCTCGTTCACTTTAGACACTCCACTTCACAGAGTGCAGTATGAGTACTCTTGGAAATGATTGAACCTCCTCCACCTTTTGTTGCTGCTCAGTGTACTCGACTAGAAACAAGAAAAGAAAGATAAAAATGTTATATGTTTTTTCTCACCCGCAATGACGTTCAAAACAACGGTGCAAATGGCTCTTCCATGTTCATTATTTGCAAAGCACTTGTACGTGTCTGCATCGTCGGGGGCAACCTTAGGAAACTAGCAAATAGAAGACACATATTAAGAAAAGGTTAAACATTATGCCATCTATGCTTTAACAGCTTATACCTCCAGAGTGTGTTCGTTAGAGGACTCGTCATACTTCTGTATGCACACGTCTGGGTGGAACACTATTTCCCCATTAGCTCGGCTCCAGGTCACAGTCGGTTTGGGATTTCCAACCACAATAGATTTAAAAATTGCAGTTTTACCTGAAATAGAGCCCTTGTGTTACACACGGGTGATTGTTTATGTCTATGTAATTATATGCACTGTACCTTCCTGAATAGTGAGTGCGATGGGTTTGCGGGTGAAATCAGGAGTGGACATTCCCTCAGGAAGCTCCTCCTGGAACTGGGTGATCATCACCCCAGGCACTTTGGACTTCTTCTTGATGCCTAGCCACAGACAATTAGACTCAATCAATGAACATTTTTCTTCATCTCCCTTTTCCCCTCATCAATATGTGTTTAATTATATTTACTATGGCTAAATTATTGTCAGTCAAACGGGAAAATTATGTTTTTATTGTATTTACTATAAACTGGTGTTTGTATTCTTCCATTTGAGCTAAATGTAAATGTAAATAGAATTGAATGGACAAATAAAAAAATATGTCAATTTCTATTAGTTTAATGTTGTTAGAACTTGGTAAAGTTGACTTCAGTTTTTAATTTGTTAATATATGATGGTCTTCGTTCAATTCACTGGATAGTTAATATTATTAATAATAGTTATTTTCCTTTTTATAATCATGCAAATAAAGTAACAGATTATACATTTTTCATAGGTTTGAGCCAGACCCCTTTCAATGGTTTGGCTACTGATGGAAAAAGCATACTCTTTTTGTCTGATAAATGTTTTGACTAATATTATTCTACTATTATATTATTCCTTTATGCGAATGGTACAGTGTTGATCTTGAAGCATCTGTGTGGAGAATGATCCCTTCTAAGGCCATTGTATTGTATATCTCAAATCTATTATTGAAGTTGTCATTTCGGTAACACTTTAGAATAAGCCATAGATTCAAAACACGTATAAATGTTTAGCAATTAATAATTAAGCAATTGACAAAAATAAGCAAATTATTTAAAAAAACTAGCCCTAACACAAACAATAACCTTAACCCTAATCCTAACATTAATAAATTATTATTAAATTATTAGTTTGTTTGACAATGATAATAACTATTTATAAATGCTTTGTATCTTTGCCTTATTCTAAAGTGATATTGTAATGTGTTAACAGATTATATTGTTGCTGAATCAATGCAAAACTGCCTATAAACAATAGTTTCTTGTATATTTTAGGTGGAGGAATGGAGTTCTTGCAATGTCCTGCTGTTTTACTGTGTTGAGGTAAACTGTTGGGGGCAGGTGCTTCAGATCAGTATGTACTGCATGTACTGCAAGGTTACACTGGTATCACTGCACTCCTATTACGTCAAGGAGGCTCAATGTTCACACTTGGAGTCAGCAAGGTTTGAGTTTAATGTACTAAACTGCAACATGGTGATCTTTCTTTTTACGTGGCCTAGCGCCTGGTCAGACAAAAAATAAAATAGGATGTAAAACCAGGTACATTATGTATGTTTTCATGTTCATTTAAAGTGTTCAACATCATCACTTTGTAAATACAGTACATTCAATTGAACATGTTTTGAGAGCTAAGCGCTTCTATCCAGTCCCATGTTTACCGGTAATGCCTAAATTAAACTTCCCTGCACTCGTGATAAACTATTTATAGACTGAATGCAGCCCATTGACTGTATAAGGTTTTTAATTTTGATATCTTTTTCATACCATTTATATACATTCACATCCTAGACAAAGTTTCAAAAGTGGAGAACCTGGACAATATTTTTAAATCAAATTTGATTTCAAACCATTTGTCAGCTGATAACTTTTGAAACCTTTTCTTTGATGGATCACTCCAGGACGAATGAGGGATTACTTATATACTCACATATCGGTAAATTTCCTATACTTCATGAGATTGTTGTTATTATTAGCTCTTTACCTCAGTGTTGTTGACCAAAATATTAACATATGCATTCATCATTTTGTAACATTAGCTGGCATCCACAACTTTAAAATGTACCTTATAGTATTTGTATGAATGCCATGATACTACAAGAACTTGTACTACTACCTCTACCTATTAAAATCACTTACACTCTAAAAGAAGAAGAAGAGCAAATACATAAAAACAATGTTTGTATACAAGTATTTTTTGCTTTAGCATGGCCATTTATGTTTTAAATTCTCAGGAAAATAACACCTGCCTCATTGAAAAGTAGCTGAAACCAAATGCTTTGTGTAATGAACGCCTGTATGTCACTATGGCTCTTGAAGTTACTCAAATTAAATCTGTCCCTAGCATTATTGCATTTTCTTTGCTTTATCCTGATTGGTCTTTATTACCTGATTTTGTCTTTTAATGACACTCTGTTTTGTTCATTTGTTTTTTTTGATCGGCAGGTTTGAAAAGTCTGGAGTTCCATCATCGTCTTACAATGAAACGCCTCTTGAGTTGATGAAGTCCGTCATCCATGCAGCATCCAACATGGAGCATGCGTTTACATCAGGACAATGATTGGTGTGATTGAGAACCTTCTGGCTCGCATACCTTTGTCGTCTGGGTGAAATCCCTCTGTACCGCCGACTTAACGCGACAACGAGAGGCAAGAGAGGGAACAGGACAGGTAAATATGAATCCTGACAAGTGCCATGGCAGCATGGCACTTGGACAGGATCCCAACACAAACTACACACAATACTAAAACACAAAACACTAGTACAACCCAAACGTGGTGGGAAGCACAGAGACACACAGCTGGAGCCAGGCCAGTGTTTAGACAACCCAGACACATCACAGACACAGAGGTTAGTGGGAGCTCTACTGCATAGTGTTAGCAGTATGGCGTTACAGCAGCATGGGGTAGTTATGCTGTGCAACTGCTCATTACACTTAGCTTCATAAGGCGTTTTTCAAGGTGATCTCTCAGGATGATTCCTGTGCAGTGCTTGAGACAAATGTATGTACACTCTTTAGGGAAGAACAAATTGGTAGAAATTAATTTCAAATATGTTTTCATAATACTGTAGCTTTAAAATGGGCCATAGTGGATTTGATTTTCCATTGGAGTATTTGCTGGTGACAGTCATTTGAACGCCTCCAGCAGTTGTTGAACGTGGTTTTCAGGCTTTTGTCTGGAGGTTCTGGTAAATGTATTTCTTCAGTTCAGTGATGATCTTATGTTTTATCCACAGTCTCTTTGTGTTTCAATCAGAAGTTGCTGCTGCTTGTACACTTTTGCAGAAACACTCATTTTCTTCACTTGTTGTGGACACAAAGGGCCTTCTGTTGAGTTTTCTGACAGCCAGGCAGATGTGCTGTGGGGGATTTCAAATGCCTTGAATGTTTCTTGGACTTCTTCCACTTGACAAAGAAGTTGCTCCTGGGCTTATCTTCATTTTTCGCTCAACAAAAGTGCAACATCGAACAGAATAGAGCTTTATTCTGACGCTTTCATGTCCCTCTTCTTTTACAAAGACCTCGGCACACTTACATAATCTTTTCTGTGGCAGCTGTCCAAGGTGTTTCTGTTCACTGTGACTTCAATGCACCGCCATATGTTTGAGTTCCTCTGAGTTGAGATAAAAGCCAAATAAATTCTCTTCATCATCTTCATCATCATTGCACCCGCCATAGTTCGAACAAGAGAAAATATGTGCAGAGACACACATCCAGAGGCTGACCTATAACACAGAAGTCAGCACTGATCTTACCTGCCTGCCCCGCGGCAGTCTGGTCTGTCACCTTGGATTTCTTCCACATCTTGTCGTCTGCCTGAGCTCTCCCAGATCAGGTTCTGTCAAACGACACAGAGGCACACTGATTAACGTGTTGGTTTAAATACTACTATGCTGGTCACCCTTACTAAGTGTTATCTAACACTCAACTTGTTTATGCAACATATGCTTAAGAACTGCTTCTGCATGAGTGCAGTTCCTCTCACCAGCCAGCAGAGGACAGCATTCCGTCTAGACTTAGTTGCTTCTCTCAGCATGCTGTTATCCAGAGTCCACTGCTGGCATGTCTGAACTGAGTTATAGAACGGACGAGATTGTCTTTTCTTGTATTTGATGTTTGCAGTAGCATTGATATTGAAAGTAAAGCACTCAAAGTTTTGAATAGGACCATCATAATGACACAAAAGCATAAGCTGCTGTAAATCGCTAATAGGTTTTAACAACATTGGCTACTTGGTTTCAATACTTTGAAACCATTCACTCACATTTACTGGCTGAAAAATAATACAATGTTAGAATTTTCTGCCACAAATTATTAGTAAGTCAAGACTATGATATCTTATTTACTTTCTATAATCCTCACGTGTGATTTTGCACTGAGGACATCTACCAGAACTAACTAACTGACCCTTAAAACTCTTAAAAAAGACACATGCCTCGACTATTTTCTGTTCATGTAAAATCTGACCTAGTGACTTCAGTTTAGGGACCTTTACCTTCTTTTTGGACGGTAATGTGGAGGAGGTGGAGATATGCCTGACCATTTAATCATACTGTCATTTACAGATCGAAACTTCATTCTTAGTTCATTCTTTCAGTAAAAAAAAGTGATAATTATTATGATCTTTTATGAGACAGTTTGAATAAATATTAAAATAAAAATGATTCATGTTTATAGTCCTAAAAATCACATGTTGTTGCATTAAATGGGCTTTTCATACCCTGTCCTCAAAATGCATCAATAGCATTTAGTGTAAAAATCAACCCCATACGTTTGGTTATTATTAAGGTATACTTTATTTTTAGCCTCCAAAGGTTAAGTTGTTGTCTTAGAAACTGAAGCACCCGAAGGAAACCCACCTAGACATTTTTGTTGCAAAGTGGTTGTGCCACCAATAAAAAGGAAATAATAATAATAATTGTGTTTATCTCAACGCTACAAATATTACATCTTCTGTCAGCTATTACTTTCCATTTCAAAGTATAACCGTCCCTGGAGTGTCTTATCTTAGCTGCACACAAGCATCAGCATATGTTATAAAGAGTTTGGCCCCTACAGTCTTCTTGGCTCAGGATAGTGTTAGAATATGAGTGACACTTTACATATGGTAAAATCAAAACGGCTTGTAACACGAGACACGCTGACTGGGGAAATCCACTGCTTCTACTTAACTCACTCAACCCCAGCAATCTTTATACCATAAATATTGCCAAAGTGTAAAAAAGTTATAATTAAATCTAAATTGTAACCAATTTGATGATAGCAAAATCTTGGGTACCACATTTGGTACCTCGAAAACACTGGACGACCCATTTATTTACATAAAATTCTGCCAACCTTGCAACGGTCTACTTCTTCCAATGCATACTAACTTTTAAGATATAGGGCTGTGCATTAGGATTGTACAGTATCAAAACATTCCATTAAACTCGTACTAATGCAGTGCAAATAAATGCGGAATAGCGTCTAACCAGAAGTGTGATGAAGCAAGTACATGTTAAATTCACATATAAGAGGTGTTTTGAAGGTTTGACGTGCTCGTTTGAGACTGTTAAATTAAATCAGTTTACAGTAAGGATTTAGAAGGTATTTTACAGGCTTGCATGTTGCTTGGGAAGCTTTTCTTTTGCATTGCTTTAATAGTTGAACAACACATTGCTTTTTGAGGATCGATTATTTTGGGCCGTCATGTGTTTACTGAGGGCATGATGAATATCTTGCTTGCTATGTCTTTGTGAATCCTAACACCAAATCGAATCATGTGAGGGTAGCTGCATCTCAGTGTGTCCATGACTTAGGGCTGACCTCCGCTCGTTAAAACAATATCTCAGATTGACCTGTTTTACAAAAGTAGATGGACATGATGCTTCGGTTATATTGAGGTGAGAGTAAGGACGCAGTACCAAAACCACAGCTTTAGCTTTACGTAGCTAAAGCTAATTGGGTCACAACATTGATTCTTCCATAAAAAGGTAATGAGAGGTTTATCACTTGTAATACATGGCCAGCGCTGCATATAGTGTGTCCATGTCATGTCCGATAATGATTTTGCCAGCCACCACACATGACTGCACCACTGACTCTTGAAATGCCATCCGCAAACTTCTCAAGTGTCCCCCTCACGTCACCCCATTCCTGCTCTGTGTACAAGGCAGAGGGTGTTTTCGGACATGTAGATCGCAGTGATGACAAGGCCCTGTGATGACAAATGAGCAACTAATGGTGCCATCTTGACTCCCAAGGGATGAACCCATTCATTTGTCCACTGTAAGCTAACATGGTCATAAATGTTACCAGACCACTGAAGCTTAGTTTGTTGTCTAATATATATGTATGTATTAAGTATAACGTTTTTAGAGTTTGTTTTTTTATTATTGTCCTCTAGTCGTAATGGTAACTTTTGATTGAATTCTAGAAATCTCAATTGTATGTTATGTTTTGTATTCTGTAGAGGGCAATATCTATAGTGTCTATCCCTAGTGTCCCAAACGATTCTACCCTGGGTTCATTAATGACCAAAAACTTTACAGATCCAATATTATGATCTAAACTTAGGTTGCCTGACTGACCTCACGAACAGGCTCTGGTCACACAGTTTCAGACTGAAATTCAAACTGACAAGTCTGCATGCCTCTCCATAGTGATTCCCAAAGCCAAATCTAAACTAACCTCTATGACATTAAATGTATATCCAGTTAAATAAAATGTGAGCATGCCTTGTAAACAGATATACCAAAATTAGATAGCGCTTGAGACTTCTCGCAGTTGTATTATTGCCCTGTAAGATGTGCTATTGAAAATAGATACCGACACATCACAGGCTGTTATTTACACACCTCCCTTTAAGATGTATTATTGATGCAAATCTGTCAACAACAGTACAGAAGATTTTTAGCCCTTAACTCCTCTCATGTATTGTTGTGTCCAGGCTCCAGGAAAGAGGCCACCTACCTGCTCTCAGTGTCCAGTGCTCGGTCTCTCCTGCCAGGCACGTCTCTGCTGTCACCCTGTCTTATAATTTCTTCAATGTAATAATATATCCTTCGAGCAGCATGCAAGTCGTGAGTGTTCAATGCTCCTCTGCTTCTGCCTTGGAGCCAGTGGCAGCCCAAAAGCTGTTTTTTTTTGTGTGCACCACTGCTCTAAAGATATTGGTGGAGGGGGAGGGCAACATGGCGGAAGGGTCAAACAATAGGTTAAATACTTCTTAATTCAAGTTTGCTTGGTTCTTTTTTTTAACAGTAATACTGCTTAGTTTTACAATATCACCAGTCCTTAACATGCATAATAATAATCATTCCTTGAGTAACTTTAACAAATAGATTACGTTTTGTTTAGGTGTTATTTGAAGGGACAATTTACAGAGAAATTGAGCTAATAACAAAAAAAATATTATAGCTAACTATTTACAAGTATTAATTAGACAATGAAATTACTTCCAGTCAGAAATTAGTGCAATCCACAATTTTCCCTTTCTGACACATTCTTACACAACCTGACATGAAAAACTATCGTATTATTAATTATTTTGCAAATATCTCGCAATGGTGAGATTGGATTTGATTTAATATAATGATTCCACTTTTTGCAAGTATTTAATAAACCGCATTTTGTGAACACTTAATGTATTATACGGTCTTGTTTTTCCTCTAATTTCATATACTTCAATTCATAGAAACCCAAGGCCAGGACAGTTATTGCTGGAATATGAACACAAATTGTCATTATTACTCTCAGTACTGATGTTGAGAACCACCTTGTAACATCATGTTTTGTGTGTGAGATTTTATACTGGACAGTGGTATTCTCTGTGGGTGTCATGCTGAGAGCAGATTTATTTTAACTCTCTTTGAGGCATGCCAGCCACGGTCCATAGAGACCTTAACACATAAATGATACTTATTGTAAGTGTGACCCCCGTAGCACCGTACATTGTGCTATCAACAGCTGCTATTATTTTCCTATGACCATCAGAGACATGGCAACTGTTAATACTCAGTGCACTCTGCTCTGGGTCACCAAAAAGGTATTATTTATATTTTTTGAAATATAATTGTTAGTTTGAAAATGGCAATGGACTCTTATTAATGTCAGCCAATTTTTTTTTTTTTTTGTTCTGTTAGTTTGTGTTCATCGTTTCTGCATAGCTTACATCTCTAAATCGTGCAATCATTTATCCAGGCTTTGCACCGCCATAAAGAGTACAATGGCTTTCATGTGAACCTGTAATCAGTAATGTCAGTATCCTCAATGTTTTTTTTCACTACATTCCTTCCTAACTAAACCTTTCTTGCCCCGACTGTAAAACCTGTGAACTGTGACCTGATCAGGGACTTAGGGCCATAATTCTGTCACAGTGTATCATGTATCATTTGCAGTTCAGCGGGCTCCTCATGCTCATGTACACAATCAGAGACCCTTGTACAAGTCATTACGCCTTTACAATGTATTTATTGTATGTTGTACGCTATGCAAAATTATATATTTTTTTTACTTGCTTTACAGAATCAATACAAACTGCTACATTAGAACCTTTATTAAATATAGTGATGTTTATTTGCAATGATTTACCTCAGAAATATTTTTACAACCTTATTAATATTTATACCTTTAAACCTTAATATTTATATAACCAGTATTATATTCCCATTTCTGTACTAGTAATAGCGTAACTTGTTCATCAGATGTACATTGCTGTTGCAGATGTCACCCCAGCACAAGCCTTTACGTTTTCAGATGTAATACAGACGCACGTTCTTTATACTCTACATCCATATTTTCAAGAGCTACTTAACTGCTTACTTTTTCTCATACATGGAAAGCTGATTCCATTGGTTTGTTATTATTTATAGGGCTCATGGGAGGCATGTCGCACATGCTCAAGATGAAAAGTGACTTCACTGTATTTATATGACAGACATGCAATAGTACTGATGCCTTTCATGTGATGTCGTCAACATTCTGAAGCTCCTTTACTCAAATGAGAAGCTCAGATTAATGCTTTGTTTTAACACAATCTGACTAATGAAACAAATAGGATATGGGATTGAACATTTTTATCCGGCTGTGTGTGCGAAAGAAAGTGAGTCAATATTACAGTGCAATGCAAGAAAGGCTGTTAATCACATTTGAGATATTCAGTGTAATACAGCTCTTAAATTCTTTATCCCGTTCCAAATATTACCATAGATTATTTGGCATTCTTTCCTGAGAATGTGCCCGCTGCTCTCAACACAAACATGCTTGGGTCATGTTCCAAGAGTAATTTTGTTTCCTCTTGTGTTCCACCTCTCTTCATCTCCCCTTCACTGTTTGCCTCAGCCCACACCGCTCAGTGTACAAGAATACAATTGCTTGGTATTCTTTACATTCTCTGAACTGTAATTCTCATGGTTTTTCTAATATATTGCCTTAGATCTCACTCGAGCTCCTCTGGCTCCCCACTGACTCTCTTCCTCCTCATTTACCTTCAATATACTATGACTAAATCGTCCTCTCCCTGAAGCTAAATCTCATGTTATTCTTTACTTTTCTTTTATGTGTGATTTACTGCTACATCAGCACTGTATAAATGTCTGAAATAAATTTTGAAAGTGTCTGTCGGTGACCTTGATTTTTTAGTCATCTCAAATTATTATTACTTGCTGCAATATATGAAATAATGTGAATGAATAAGTATCGTTATCAGTCAATGCAATATACTTTATTGTCCCTATAGGGAAATGTGTCCTCTGTATTTCCTTCAATGTCACTGGGTCGTCTCCTCAAAAGCAATGGGTACCACAGAAACCCATCACCTGGAAACCCATCTTCAGATCTTTGTGGTAGGGTTTTACCTATTGTACATGTTTTGGGTTTAGGGGGAATCCAGAGCACCCGGAGGAAGCCCACCCAGACACAGGGAGAAACATGTCAACTCCACACGGAAAGGCCCGGGAGTCGAACGCACAAACTTCTTGCTTTGAGGCGAGAGTGCTAGCTACACCAATGGTCTGGTCCTCCGTCTGACATATAATATCCTCAGATTATCCTATTACTCTTGTCCTCATTGTCTGCACATCAGGTCTCTGGATACTTGCCCATAGAGTGAATGAGCAGTAGATGATGATAATGACAAATAGACTTCTTTTAATTTATTATTTTGTTTTTCTGTACAGAATTGAATGCATTATTGTGTGTTTCCTTTTCAAGATCAAACAATGGGCCTGTGGCATTTCTAAGTTTTGGAAATATGTACTTACTTTCTTCTTGTATTCATTGACTTGCTCAAATAAATGAAAACAATTAAATAAAATGTGTGTTGAAGTGTTGCGTGTTGTGTGCCCATTGTACCATGAGCCTATGTGTACATTAACCCTGGCTTGTTTAACAGCTTTAGCCATTGCCCCATGTCACTTAGAAAAATAACCACCATGTCTTAAAGCGTGATAAGGTGATGAGGTTTAACTATGCTGCAATTAAGTGTTCATTTATATGGTGTCAGCACAAACTGATTATTTTTTCTCATTTAAGTGTGTTAATTTATTGAATAGCTCTAAAGCATTTGATTTCTTCATGCAGAAATGTACAATTAGGTTTTTGCAGCAGTTTGACCATTGGAGTGAGTAGTTTATTATGTAAACTGAGTAACCTTTACAGACATCGTACCTCTAAAGTGCACAGGGGGAGTATCGAGGTGGAAGAGCGCTCCTGAGTTACCTGATGTGTGGTTTCACACCCCTCTGCCTCTGAAGAGGTGTCATTGAGCCAACAGACTGGAAAAGTCTATTCTGTCCGCGTTAAACTTTCAATGAAATACCTCACTCGGAATGACGCATATGGGGGTCATGTCTTGGGAACAAAGGAATGACAATGAGAATACTAATGCCTGATGTTATCCGTACAAACTATGTTGAGACATGAGTTTGTAAGTGTTTGACTACTCTAAATATAACGTTTTAATGAAATTCCAGCCAGACCCTCTATAACAAAGAAGAGAAACAAAATAGATAGATATACAGGTGCAGTTCAATGTTATGTGATGTTATGACATGTTATAGTCAGGCATGAGCATACAGTAAGATGCATGTGGTCTATATTCTAAAACCCAAGGCTCCTTAATGTGCTACATGCTTGAACGTGAGAAGGTGTTAATTTTATAGCACCAGTGTAATAGATTAACACTACAAGAAAGATTCCATTGCCACCAATCTGAGTCTGTCTAAAAGCTGTAACATGAGTGTGTATACAAAACATGGCAGACTTATGCACAGACATAATACCTCTTCATACACGGTTCACTGCCAGGGCTTTCTATTCCTGGCTGACAGCCTTTTAATTAGAAAGCTGGTGTCAACTTGCCAAACAATTCAACTGAGACAATATTGGAAATGAAAGTGTTGGAGTTTGTAGTGCTGGGTGCAGTTTAAGACAAGATTGGAAATTGCTGGTGCGTGCTGGTGAGGTACAATTAAATTATACTGCATCTTCAGTGGAATCTCACTGGACGAACAGGTTGATCTTTGTCATTTTCCGGGCTACTGTCTCATACTCTTTTCACTGGTTGGGCTAAAGTTACTAAAGGCATCCACGAGCTGTGGTGTTTCTGAGTTTCAGGTGACTCTCAACATTCTTTTTGTCGATAATATTTACATAAATAATATTTACCACTGTGAAAACAATGATATAAACAATCAAGTTTTAGGTTATTTTTGATAACATGACCAGGTTCAACATGAATTCATGGTTTTTGAATGACATTCTGAGTATGTTGACCATTCAAAAGCTAAAATATTTAGTTTTGAATTGTTGAGTGTCGTGGCACCTCTCCACATTTTTCATCACTCTGAAACCCAAAGATGAGAGAAACTGGCTCCAGCCCCCATCTGGGATTATAACTTCATGATCATTTATACTCTAGAGCAGACCTGGGCATTTGTGGCCCCAGGGGCAAGATGTGGCCCTCAGCATGTTTTGATCTGGCCCCTAGAAGATTTTAGTTTCTATTTTTTAATTGTCTGTAACATCTGTCTGCACTTGTATCCATAATAAAGATGACATGAAATGAATTAAATAATAGATTTAATAGCCTATATTTGACAGAAAAGTGATATTTTCTTTGATATTTTCCTTCTTTATTCATTTTTAACACCAATGATCGCGGGCCGGCCCTCCGCTACTTGCCTGGATTCGAACATGGCCCTCGGAGGAAAATAATTGCCCACCCCTGCTGTAGAGGCACGGAATTTGAACCTGCCCTCCAGATCACGGTTAAAAACAGGCAGAATGTTACGACTTCATGTGAACACATGTCGATGCAATGAGTGCAGAAGTTTGACCTCGTGTTGTGGTCCGGACCCCTTAATATCACTGATATGTCTAATTATTATTTATTTTTTTCTAAATTATATGGTTATTTGCAACAGTCCTGAATCTCTCAGAGGTCATGGGGTGGAGGTTCGAGTGGCCTCCTGGAATGTCTGCATCATGTGATCTGGTTGCTCAAAGAAGAACGGAGACATCTCTATTTACAGCCATTACATTGCCCCCTAAAATCTAAAGAAATTGTAATACATCAAACAAATGGCTTTTCTAACTTTAAAAGAATGGAATTTTCAAGATGTCTTCAACAGGTTCATCGTTAACACTGGACCTCATCTGATCTTGTGACACTAGCTCCGCCCCTATCGCCTTTCCCTTGGTGACTGCTGTGATAAACTCAGAGCTGCAGTGGTCATGCTACACCAGCTTCGCTCATAAAGGCACCACCTGTTGCCAGTGCGTGCCAGGAGAGCGCTGCACTTGGAATACCACAGAACTGGCTCTCCGCTCAGTCCTTTATATCCCAACCAGGGACCTTAGCTGCTGACAGTATCCCGTTAATGTTCCCCAATCCACTGCACACAGAAGCCAGATACACTAAGGATTGAGAGGAGAGAGCCTGGCTTTAGCTTCGAGGTTATTGGGGGTCTACACTTACTTTACTTTTTCAATTATATTCATTCACTAGGATTTGAAGAGAAAGGCAAGGCACGTTTATTTGTAGAACCCATTTCAAAGTGCTTCACACGACAGGAAAAATGCATTAGAATCACAGAGACATGAAATAAATCACAAAACAAGTCAGACTTTTTCTTTTTAATTATTCCATTTTGTCTTCAATCTAAGGGGTTAGGAACTCTCAAGCTGCAAGATATGTTATAGACATTGGTAACCCACTTATTTCCAGTCAAACGAACAAGAAAGACAATTATTAACTTTTAACTTTCGAAATCAACTCCAGCTTTTTAAGAGAACTGCTCAAACTAGAGTCAATCAGACAATCCCTCCAGACACCAATTTTACTCATTCACATATAGAGAAAATCCAGGCGGAATTTAAAATCTGATGATCCAAAAAGTAAACTACAGAGGGTCAGCATCACACAGTCCAGCCAAATACTCCAAAGGGTTCAGGAACAGCTTCAGTTTGCATTGGGGCTCATTTTAGTCTGGCGTTTTAGAAAAAATAGGCCCTATCAGGTTTTAATGCTTAAGGGTAGATGAAAATGTGCCTAGTGAATAGAAAGTTAGCTAGCATGTTCTGGCTTTTAGTTGAAACATGGTCCCTGCTCCTGAACCCACTGTAAGTCTCAGTCATTTCTATCACTTTAAGACCAGCTAACAAACTAATCAAGCCTCAGCCAGTCTAATCACATCTGATCACATCTGACATCACTTCTTTGGCATTTGGGAGCATCATTTAGTTAGGGCATCAGGGGTGTAGTGGAACTATGAAGAGGAGGGTTTGACTTCCACATGAGGACATAATGTTGTTATGGCCCATTCACCTCCAGTGCCCCACAATAAATATCCCTGTGATCAGTGTTATATACGATAGGATATAGCTGTAAATTATATTCTCTAAAGTATCAATAATGACAATGTATCTATCTATTTAATTAAAGTATCTAATGTGAGCAATGTTGTCCAAGAATAAAACTATAGACCTGAGCTGACCGTAGCATGTGTAATTGTAAGCTCACTTGTCACAAATGAATCATTACTGAAATGTACGAAGGGTTGGATCATTTACCAATTCCATTTAGTAAACACTAGTGACATGTTGTCTTCTAAATCCAAGAACTTCTTTATTTAATGATGAATTGATTTGTTAATGAATTTGTAATGGGTTGTATATGTAATTTATAAATAAAAATAATGAGATGAATAATGATGTATTACATGTATTTTGTTTGGTCTCATTTACACTATTCTTCTAGATTAAAAAGAAAGAAAGAAAGACAACTTGCTGCTGTCAGTTGTGTATGTACAACACATAACTTTTGTATAAAAATGAACCTTACAGTCAGCTTATGTTTTTTGACCGTTTTGAATATCAAAAGATCCCCTCAAATGTCATCCTCCTCCTTGTGTGATGGATGTTCAGGTCCATAGAGTCTAACCCACTTCCTAGAGCTTTTCTCGTCAACACTCTGGACATCTGAGCTGCTGACACATTCTCAAAAGGACCTCAATTTTCCTCCGACCTCAGGATTTCAGTAAGAATGTGTACAAAATAACTCTAAAGTCAATCTGTCAAACTGCTAATACTACTTTCATTGCAACGCCTTGAATGGTTTTGTCACGGCTTAAAAACAACTTTACTCTAAGTGTGATTCTGAGCTTTGGAGCCACTAAAAGACTGATGTCTTTGCAGGATCCCTCCTTTTTGGTCTTAATTACACTGCTCACACTTGCACATACAACACATCAAACACCAAGGCTGCATTAAGACTAAACTGAGCTCAGACAAGGAGCAAGTGTGAACGCACCCTCAGCGAAGACACGCTTTTCACAGCTATGTTCTATGACACCCCTGGATAATTATCATATATTTTGACATTCTCAATTACATTATTGGTCTAAAAAAAGTCTGATTCAGCCTGTTGAAAATAGTGTTGCCTGAACCATGCCTACGGCCTTGCTTAGCTCCAGTGATGGAATAGCAGAGATGTTTTATTTCTGCCAAAATGCCTTTGTGATGCAGCTCAATCCTACATTCAAAAATATCGAGCAGTGGGCTTGTATCAGTGGGTAATTTCTGACATGGTTAAAAGTTTTAAAAGTACATCTATCATAAATGTAGTTCATTTTACCTGAGGTTTGTGAGCAGGATCACGCCTCCCTCAGCATCTGACCACAGCTTTAGCTCCCATTCTTCCTAATCCAGCCTAATGCCTTGAATACTTGCTGTGGTGTGGTCCTTGCTAATGAATATGAATCTTTTTCTTTACACATTTATGTTTGGTTCTCCTTTAGTTCTGTGAGATTTGGTATCCATGTTCAAGTTATCTGCCGCCCTCAGTTGCCCACTCCACTCATCCATTAACGCTCACAGTGAGTATGTGGGAATGTTGAACAAATGATTTTTAGAGATCCAGCTTTCCCAATCCTGTAACCTATATTTCTAAGATTGTCGGTCATTTCAGTGGGTCAGAGAGAACTAGATCCGACCTCTGGGCCCGTCGGGATTGACTGGGGTGGATTTTATCTCCATTTGGCTTCATCCGTCAGGCCTCCAAATCAATTAAAGCTGCTGAAATGAAAGAATGATGTCACCTTTTTATAGATTGTCAGACTATTAATAAACACTGTCGACAAATGCTGCGTCCCCCAGTGCCCTCCTCCATTGTCCACAATACATTCCCCTGTAAAATACCACCTGTCTGTATTGTATAACGCTGCATGGATAGTTTGTTATGCTGTTGACAAAGTGAAGAGCAGCTTTAATTCCAAACTCACTGAGTGCCCCGAACTTGTGGTAATTGGAATATTTCAGGGGGAGAACTTGGTGTTTGTGTGTGGGCTAAAATGTGCTTCAGAGCAGTTTTATACAATTGTTGGGATGAGGACAGACGGAAGAAAGCATTGTCAGCATCCATTCCATCAAAGACCTCAGACTAAAGGGTTATTGGTGTTGTTTCTTTCTCAAGCATGGAATGTAAAGTGTGGCTCGTGTTCAGTTGAAAGGGGGTCACACATGATATAATGTCATACAGTTGCATTCATTTCTTTAATACGAACAGTTGGATCCGTGTAAAATATGCATCTTGTATTGGCTCACTGACCATGTGTGTCTTTTGTCATTAGGGCCGGAAAATTCTCACTCTTAAAACATAAATCACAAATAAATAAAAAAAAATCTTAAATATTTTCCTACTTCTGACTGACTTTTATACCTGTTTTGGTTTATTTCATTTACCATAATTTATATATTTATATTCAACAGACATTTTCTTCACATAATTTGTTTATTATAGGGCTGAGCAAAGTCATTTTATGATTATAGACACCTGGATTCATCCAATTCTGTATCCAGTATATCTAAACTTAGAAGTATGATTGTATTGAACTGTCTAATCTATTTCCAGCTGTACACAGTCAACTTCAGCTGATCTGCACTTCTCCAGTGTAGCTCGATTCTTTTAAACATCTGCTTTAAGCTTGCTACATCCCTTTTATCAGGCGTTTTGCTCCTCTCTTCCCTTCTCTTTGCTACCACTGGGTGGCGTTGGAACACTTTAGGCATGCTCTAAGATGAGTGACTCTGGACCTCTCATAACTCCCTTCTTACTCTTCCACAAAATCTAAAGTTCTAAATGAAAAATGCCAGCCAATTTTATAGACCTTGAAATACAAAGCGATGTTGTCACTATAGGCTGCAGTTGGCAAGACCATTGCATATTGATTGCATTATGAAAATTCCTCTTTGATGATGAGTGGTGTCTTGGAGTATGTATATTTATAAACAAAAAAGAGCCATCCAATTCCTGGCAGGCGCAAAGGCTGAGAGGTAGAATTGTATATCCGGCACAGGGAAAGCCACATTATTCACACAGGCTTTCAACACAGGGCACTCAAACATTCCCATTATTCCTCATGCATATTCATGAGGCATTTCTTATAGCTCAAGGAGTGTTTTTAAATTATATATTATACATATTTTGGGGGGAAACAGACATTAGCAGCTATCATTCTCAAATTTTATCTCACAAAAATTTTAAATTGTGGAGAATTAAAATGTCTGAATCAAAGTATAATGTTATATACAAATATTTATGGTTTGATCTAATAAGATATACAGTAACGTGCAATTATAAACATGGGCTTTTTGGATGAGAGGAATTTTGTTTTGAAGGTTCTGTTTGGCACATGTGGGTGAGTGAAGCTTCAAAGCAGAGGGTCATCCCAGGACAGGGAGAGGATGCCGCAAAGAGGTTTTAAACACCTCCCTCTGGATTCACTTTAGAGAGCAAATCAAATATTGGGAAATGTCTAACCGTGTCATGAATTATCCACCGCACTGCTAAAACGAGATAAGCATTATTTGTTTGTTGGTTTTCTTTTCAATACCTTGGTACAGAATTGTAACACGGTACAAACATGGTAATAGATTTGTCCCAACTTTGATGTGAGCTTGTGGTATTCCAAAAAGTGCTCCTCCTTGTTTTTAATGTCCATACACTGTTTCAGCACTCAACTTACCTTTATCACATTGCCAAACAACTGTTGTTTTTGGCTTTCTAAAGAAACTGCTTTGTTGCTTCACATATCATATGAGTTGTTGTTATATTTAAAGCTGGCTGAGTACATTTTGTGTTTCCTCCCAAAGAGTTTATTGTTAAAATTAGGACTTTTTTTTTTTGACAAAAATCGGTTTGCTGCCTGCTGCATTTGATACAGTATTCAATTTCTTGTCAAGCTGGAAGTGAGAGCACCCTGATTGGTTGTGCTTGGGTGGCCGTCCCCAGTTTCACTTCACTGTCTGATGAAAAAAGTTCTTCTTAAACAGTGCACGTACCTAAAATGTGGATTTTAACGATGTGCCAAAACTTTAACAAATGGATGAGGCCAAACTGCTACCATCTTTTAGCCTAAAAAGGGTCTATTGACAATATTTCTGGTAAACCCTAAGATAGAGATTTTTTGCCTTTTCAATATTTACTGCTCACACAGAAATAAAAAAATCGAATCAAAATCAATCGTCACTTAATTGGTCCATGACCCAATGATAGACGTATAGTGTTGTAAATGCAACATGTCACAAAACATGTTCCCAAATTGGATAAAATGATGATAGCACTGACCAGTCAGGTGCTGGGTCCATATATATCACCTGTGTAACAACTGGCAAAAACCCATGGAATAGCAGTAATTCATCATGTAAGACTTGGCCATTATAAGTCTCTCTCTTGGTCACCATATGTCTTCTATACTAGCCCTGTGAGTGCCAGAGAGCAACTGTGCACAGACAGGAGCCATAACTCTGCAGTGATAGAGCAGTCCCCCATTTATATTTATAAAACACCCTGCTTTAACAGGCTGTTTTGTTGGTGCTATCAGGTGTAGGAGTGGGGTCCAGAGACATAGTTTTCCTCGCTGTCCAATTTTTGGGTGTCTACGAAAATTTTAAGTCCAATTTCTATTGAATAGTGTAATGTGTCAGAATTTACATTAGACGTCCAGTCTGTAGTTTGTGTATTTTATTATACCGTATTTTCCGGACTATAAGTCGCACCTTTTTTCATAGTTTTGGCTGGGGTGCGATTCATACTTCACAGTGACTTATATGTGATATTATTCATTATTTTCACAATGGCAACCGCATTTCACATGTTGATGATTTTCACACTGACAACCGCAAGAGGGCGCTCTAGGCTCTAAGAGTTGTTTAGAAGTGACACAGAGGAAGAAGAATTCAATGGATTTAGTGATTTGGGGTAATACTGATGCTTTGGTAAACTTGTTAGCATGTTCTTTATGCTATATTTATCTGAATAACTGTTAATATGTTACGTTAACATACCAGACACTTACGACTGTTCATTGTCTATGTGTCATGTAGCTGAAGGTGTTACATGAGCACACATACACCTATTCACTATGTTCTCTAATCTATTATTGTTTTAAATTGCATTTCAAGATTAAATGTCTGTTCTAGGTCTTGGATTTTATCAAATCGATGCGATTTATACTCCAGTGCGACTTATACTCCAGTGCGGGAAATACGGTATTTAGTTTGCGTAATATATTATATTATATGTATATAAATTAAATAAGATTAGACATATATAATATAAGACATTATATTCTTTGAACAAACTAGTGGGAATGATTGCTCAGTGCAGCTAACAAAACAAGCTGTGAGTTAACTTCCTGGTGCTAAGAAAACAACAAAAAGGAATGCTCAAAAACATGTCATGTTTTTGCCCTTTTGACAAACTAAACTATGATAAAAGTTGACTCATTCAACATGCAGTCCTGTAATTGTGTAGAGAACAAGACAGGACACCAGCATGCATTTTAATCACAAATTAAGTTTGTTTTGACAAATAATGGAAGTTGTGCTGTGATTAATAATGACTAAGACAATATTTTTTGTTTTTGCTTTTTTTCTTGAACACTTGACCAAACAGATTTCACCTTGAGATAACAAATAATGTATCACAATAATAAAACATCTCAAAACCCACCGGCCATCTTGCTAAGACATCTCTGGTGCACCTTAGTCAAGCCAAACTTTGTGAAGTCTTGCCAGAAAGTTTTGCTATAAGCACCTTTTCCACAGTCACTGAGAATGAAAGGTCCTGCCTCCAGGTTAGAGCTGCATCATCTTACATTATTATGGAGAATATGAACCCTCACCGGGCTCTCCACACATCACATGCTGATTTTTATGGTATTCACCTCAAGCTCGAAAGACAAGAAGATTAACAAAGACAAACCCCCAAATCCTGGATTGCTTTGGATGATCTCCGGCCGACTCCTGAGAGCTCCTGACGTGTATCTCATGGTGAAGAGGAGCTAAACGTTACACAGAGCAAAGAGCAGAGGAGAGCGAGCCTGCACCATGCCATTAGTGTCAGACTCTCTACACATTACCTCCACATTACCTTGTTATCAGGATGCTGGCATCAGGTTACTGGCACTGTTTCATTCACTCTTTTTGGCACTTGGGTAATTGCAGGCAGTGACTTTAGGTATCTGGATGAAGCTGTTGTTGTTCAATATCATACAGGAATATTTGAGTATATAACAATATGATATAAAAAAAAATACTATAATACACATACATAATAAAAAACAAAGATAATTCAAGTGGTTAATAAAGGAGTTACCTACCAGCTGTTTCTGTGTAAAGTTTCTCCTCATGTGGGTGGGTGTCGTCCGGGGCATTCTGGTTTCCCCCCATCAATATTCTATCATGCAATATTTCCCCCGAAAGTAACCTGATCTTGAATTCTCTACTTAATGCAGCATGAAAGTACTTTGCCAGCTTCAAGGACTCATGATTGTACTAAAACAAAAGCAGCGGGAGCTCAAAGCAGAGCCTGCACCTGCTGCCTGTTAAGGAGATACAGTCAGGCAATGAATCAGCCACAGCAAAGCCCTTACTAAAAGGTAGCGGCCCTTACTAAAAGGTAACGAAAACTAAAGAACGAGAGTCAGCATTTACCAGTAATATTGAATTATAGGGCAATCACCTTTAGTGCAAAAATCCAGGAATATTCATCTTTGTGGTTGTGTCATAGCCCGACCACACCTCTCTGTGACTCATGGGGTGGTCCTAAAGACACTAACAAACTACCATGAAATCAGAGTGGTCAAATTGTTAATTATACTTTATTTGAATGACAATGTAAAAAGTGTTGGGTCATGTGGTCCTGTTCAGAGCAGGTGCTGTTCTGTCTGTGCTGCTGTGACTTACAACAGCGATGCAAAGATGAGGTGCACATGTAGTGGAGGGTCAGCTTTAATACAAAAAAGAAATGTGCTCGCCGGTGGTAGAGTGGTCAATGACATCGCCCATGAGTGGTTTCTTCCGCAGCATTGTGGATTTAATTCCAGTGTTTGACCATTTTCTGAATGTCATAACCCTCTCTCCCTCAATTGTGCTACAACTGATGATAAAGTTTTTAAATCGGAATAACCTATACATTATGATGAGCGCTGCCTGATGCTACCTGTAGATCCTTCTTTCTAGAGGTGACCTATTACACTGGTCTTTGTGTAACATTCTCCCTTGAGAGATACGTTTTATGTTCTCCATTATATACGACATTTCAATGGAAACAATCAGCTGGATGTCCTTCTTCACTCATAGTGGACAAGGACATACTGTATGTGTATGAAAAACAACCAAATAGAAAAAAAATAGCATGCGTTTATTTTCCAGGGGCTTGACGTAACAGCTGTGGCAAAGGTGAACCAGCTGTAATGAAAAATGAATAGACTATAATAAATGAGGTAAAAATAGCAATGGTGTACACATACATATTTATTTTTCAAATGATAAATGATAAATACATCTTTTGACATATTTATAGCATTTTGAGTGATATATTTTAGGCCGGGACAAACCTGCTTGTTAATGCCAGATCGTGTAAGCTATAGCAGGACCGGATCTGGGGAATAGGACTTTATTTTTTGTTTATTTATTTATTTGGACATGTTAAAGGACAGACATGACACAACATGAAGCAAACACACCGGATTGTTGCTAAAGGCTAATTTCAAACCAAGGGACAGGGTCACAGAAGGGTCAATAACAGAAACACATACATTCCATACACTGTAAACAGAAATACATTTAGCAGTCTACATCACTGCATCATCCACATTAGTGCACAAATCTCACGTTCCACAATTCACATTATTATTTATTTATTTTTATTTATTTATTTAATATGGACATAGCATTTACATTGGACGAACCAGATGCAATGTTTTAAGTGTTATAGCAGAATATGCAAATTTTCAACACCTGTCCATTGGGCCAATTTAGAGTTGCTAATTTTACCTAACACATGCATGTCTTTGGACGGTGGGAGGAAGCCGGAGAACCCGGAGAGAACCCACGGTAACACGGGGAGAACATGCAGACTCCACCCAGTGAGATCATGTGAAGTTGGTCTGGTCTGGGAATCCAACCCATGATCTCTTTCTTGGGAGGCAGTTGTAGTCTACCGTCGTCGGGTTAAGTTAACCCTGTTATTAACAGATATTTTCACCCTTTAACTTAAACAAGTGTCGAATTATGTACATGTTTTTGTCACTTTTTCAGAGTTTAAGTTTGAGTTTGAAAAATGCACATTCACATTCAATAAAATATCAGTTTTAATATCTATACATCTACTTTTTATTATTTATTTAGGGCATTTGCACTTGATTTTATGAATTGTATAAAATTATATTTTAGGGGTTTCCCGGCTGCTGGAAAAAAGAAAATAATACATAAAAAAAGATAATTCTATTGCCATGCATGGAGGTGTGAGTGCCCCGTGCAGCCTGGAGCTACTGCAATCCCATGTGTTTTTACAGGAGGTAAAGTTGCTTTTATAGAAAACGTTTTTTTGTGTGTGTTTTCATTTTTGTTTTTTTATAATTTTTTTCTAAATCGCGCTTAAAAGTAAAATATGATCAAAATACATTCTTTGGGTATTTTTTGTTCAGTCCTGGGCTGGAAATGCCTGCATTGCACAGGATATATGTTTGTATATAATAATATTATATCACTTTAGAACTATTTGATTTGTAGATACTGTATATTATAAAACTAATGTCACTCCCCAATTAATTATGGTTTGGAACTCAATAGATATTTGAAATATGAAAAACATATATACAAATACAATAGATTACACTCACTATGCTCCAAACTAGGGTGAATATTTACATAAGACAACATGTACTGCATTGATTCCCCAGTGCATAGTGAGATAGAGCTTGTTTTCTCTCGCCCTAGAAATCTATACGGTCTAATTGGACTGTAACAGTGATGCTTTAATCAACCCTCGCTCTTCTTCGTGAGTTTACATGTTGTACTAGCATCCCAGCCACTCTTTATCACTGATCCTTTAATGACCGCATCAATCAGGATTCAGACAGTGCTGCCTTTACAATGACAAGATGCAGTAAATTGCAGTTACAGAGAATAAAAAAACAGCTTCCAGAGACATGCATAACTTTTATAATGTTTTCCTTGTACATCTCACTGCGCAGGAGTCACAAGGCGGCTGGTATTTTGATTTAGCCACATCACGGTACAGTGTCAGGCCTAAGTGCAGTTAGTAGAAGAGGGTCTCCACAGCCCGAACAGCATATTCCAGAGCTCATTTTCTAAAGTGCACTTGAATCGTGTGTGAGATTTGTTTGGCTTTAGAGGTGCATGATTTGAAACCGTCCCAGTTCCCCTCTGCACCTTGCTCGGAGTTTAGCTGAGGATTTCTATCTCAACTGTCAACATTAAAACATAAAAGATGATTAACTTAAACCTGTCTATTGCGACTGACAAAAAACAGCACCTATCGCTCAAGGCAAACCTTTACTACTGAGTGGGATGGATGAGGCAGCAAGTGGATTAATGGTAGTTGGTGTTTTAGAAGTAGAAAATGGACATGAATTGTGATAATTTCCTGGCTGGGTCAGACCCTTTCAGTATCAGAATCAGAAAATGTTTTATCGCTATTGTCAGTGAACCAAAAATCACAAACTACAATTGATGATGATTGTTTTTACAATAACAATAATTGCATAATAATAGCAAATATATAAGACATGCATAAAACAAGGATTTACAGTACTAAATAAAGTGAAGTAATGTATGTTGTTAATAGTTTTCTGGACAAAAAGTGATAGAATACATTGTAGAATGTCAGAGTACATACATGTGGATGTATTCGGCAGGTAGTCAGTGTGTTTTACTTTATTAATTAGTCTTTTGACCAACATTATTTTTTTTGCTTTTGTCTCATTTTAGTAAACTAAAATGTTTACTAAAATGTTTATCAGATGTAGTGCATTGCTTCATGCGACATGTAAAGTTGATCTTTGTTCAGTTTGAGGCTCTGGGATTAAAAACAGAAACTTCCACCTTGTTTTTACTCTTTCCATTCATTCATTCATTTTTAGTTTTGTTTAGCTGTACATTTGACTGAAATAGTTTTATTTGCACTCTTCTCTTGTATGTCTTAAACTGTTTTGTGATTTCTGTCATATCTTTGAGATATGAATGCATTTTTCCTGTTGTGTGAAGTTGTGTGAATTGTACTCTACAGATAAACTTGCCTTGCCTAGTTTTGATCATTCAATGAAAGTATCAGTACTTTTACTCAACACAAATATATCAACTTTTAATTATAGTTTTGGTGGACAAAAATGTATGTAATTTTAGTCATAGTTTTAGTCTTTATAATGATGTATTTATTTAGTTTTACCCAGCAAAAAATATGAAACTAACAAAAGATATGATAAAAAAAAAAACACTGATCATAACCCATCACAATGATTGGTGTAGATAGAAAATGTCAGCATTAAGAATCTAATACATATTTTGTTGATAGCCAGAAGGGAACAGTTGGTGTAACATTGTTTGGAGATTTGCTCTGCTTGAGGAGAAATAATGATCAAAAATACATGTTATCTTCATAGTCTGTCCTCCCACATCTTCAAAGCTCCGTAACTGCCCAAATCGCATGCAAGTTTGGCAACCTCTTTCTCATCCCCTCCAACAAACTCTTTTAGACTTCTCCTCATCAACTATTCTGGGAAAACTGTAACAAATGTCAAAGCTCTGTTTTTCAGCAGAAACCCACAAGCAAATATAATATCAGTACATCAAAACCCATGTATATCAGAGCCACGTCAAAAAATTGAAATGTATAACCATTTTAATCTGAACATTTTACATCCGCATCCACGTCAATGTTAATCTTATATATGGAGCACGTGGTAGTAACAAACAACATTCTCCACCAATTGGACCAAGAATACCCACTCAAATTACATTGATTATCTGTTTAAGCTCCCCAAACACATCATGCTAATCCCTGAGAAGCAATGCAGATGGTGGTTGATAATTAGGAGTCTGGACTATTCACTTTTATGACTGTTGTATTTGTCTATGCTGTAGGAGGCAGATTGCAGCCCTGTATTCTTCACACTTAATTGACACGTGAGAGAGGAGTGGTGTGGCCAGGAGCTTGCTGAGGGATGGCCCCAGTCTGCCCTTTAGCTCGGCACTATACCACTCTTCACATCATATTTGTATTGGCTTTTAATTGGACCACGTAAGGCATTTAAGGTTTAATCACCGCCTCAGCTGTTTTGCTATATCTGTGAGAGACAAAGGCCACATTGATGTATGAAACACTCTTGAGTCGAGTTCTGCACATTATCAATCTGGGTTCTCCTCACTGAAAGCCTGAAAGCGTCGTTCGGCGTTGCCATGTTCGTTTGGGTTTGTTTGGGTTTGTTTGGGCGGCCTGTGATTGGTCATCCCATAACTGAGCCCAGACACGGCAGCGGGAGAGGCTCAACATGGATTCTCGTGAGTTTGTGGACACACTAATGTTGCAGGAATTCATCTGCCCGCAAGGCAATAAGACGGAGACAGTGCTGCGTAATTCAAGTTAGTAGCAAAAGTTGTATGATTACATGCTGGAACTGCATAATATTAGGAACGATTTTGAATACATTGTTTTCGGATGCCTTCCTTCAACTCAGTCATATATAGAATGTAGAATAATAGAATACATTTTCACATTGTCCACACCTTAATCCAATCCAATCCATTTTATTTATATAGCACAATTTACACAACCAGAGGGTTCCAAAGTGCTTCACAGCAAGGTAAAAGCATAAATAAATAAATAGGATAAAAGTAATAAAATAAGATATAAAAACAAAATCAAATAGAAAATTAAATCAAACAAACACACTAAAATCAATGGAATAAAATAAATAAAATAAAATAAATAAAAGGTACTGCCCTCCCAACACATATAAAACATAAACACTACATGGTGTTAAAAGCCAGAGAAAACAGATGGGTTTTAAGAAGCGATTTAAAAAGAGGCAGTGAGGAGGCTTTTCTTATGAGGAGTGGCAGTTTGTTCCACAGTTTTGGAGCTGCCACTGCAAAGGCTCGTTCACCTCTGACCTTTAGCCCGTGGCACTGTAAGGAGTAGCTGGTCAGCTGACCTGAGGGAAAGGCTGGGAGTGTAGGGGTGTAGCAGCTCGGAGAGGTAAGGAGGGGCAAGACCATTTAAGGCTTTAAAAGTAAATAAAAGAGTTTTAAAATGAATCCTAAAATGGACGGGCAGCCAGTGGAGTGAAGCTAAAATAGGCAAAATGTGCTCATATTTTCTTGTTCCAGTTAAAAGACGGGCAGCAGCATTTTGGACCAGTTGGAGACGAGCAATGAGGACACACTAACCCCTTAGACTTGTCTTTTCCTGTCTTGTGCTTAACGATAGCAGTTTTCTCCCTTCATTGTCTTGTCCTTATGACTCACTATTCAACTTGTTTTTGACTAGAAGATAATTGGTCTGGAGTTTGTGAGTCAATATTATCACAAGGATCATTGAAGCCCATTCATCCAAAGAAAAAACAATGTGACCCCTAACACTAATGCCAGTATTCTTTGGGTTACACATAGTACACATTTTGCCAATATTTGACACTTAAACCTCATTTATATTGTCTCAGTCCTTTTATTTTGCATTTGCGTATACATTTTTCAACAACTTTAGTTTTAGAAAGACACAGAGGTGATTAACTAAATATTTCCAAATAGACAAAAGTAAGAATTCTTATGATTATTTCCAAAATGCTGGATAGAAGTATTAAATGTCTCATATGAAATGTTACAACTTGCGCTGTCACTTTCAAGAATGTTTAAACACCATTAAAGCAAATCAAGCACTTCTGACTCATGAAGTGTCAAACATTCCCAAACAGCCAGATGGATAGGCTCAATAAAACATTTTTTTTTTTGTTTCCACTGATGTCAATCAATCTTAACTCTGTTGGTTTAGGTTCAGTTCACTTACTTACTTGGCTTGGCTAATTTAAAGTGGGTGAGGGTCAGCCATTTCTTTCAAGTCTTCACGTTCTAAGTGTGTCATATCGAAACAAATAAGGGAACTCTTTTGGGCTTGAAGTCTGCCGTCGGTAAAGTCATTTTCAGCCAACCGTTATTTATGGCTAACAGCAGTCCCAGTCCAGAAAGTATGTAGGTTATATATTAATCTCAATGGAAGCTTTAACAACCCAATCAATCTCCAGAAAAGTGAGCCTCACAGAGATGCTCATTGCCAAGAAGCTCCAAATATTTATAGTGTGGCGCCTGCTCGCCTCAAACCACCACTCATTTTTGTCTGACCTGGCCTCAGTTTTCTGCTCCAACACGACCTAACTACAAAACTATTGTGTATATTATGTAATGACACTAAGTTGCATCGATGTCAAACTTGCATGTCATTATTTCATTTGTCATTGTTGCCAAATTTGTTGCTGCCTTATTTATTAAGTATTGTAAGTATTTTTTTCCTTTTGGCCACCATAGCACATCATCTACCCATATTAAAGATATGCACTTCACCCTGTGGAGACAGAAACAGGAAACAGCATTTAGAAGGCTTTATTAAATGGGTTATTTGGCACTCGGACCCCGCCAGAAGACATTGAGATGATGGCCGTGACAGGTTAGATGTATATTAGGAGATGTCGCCCCCGGGGCCTGAAGAATGGTGGTGATAAGAGATGACACCGAGGAAGATAGAGGGGACAATGTGAGGATGGAATGCTGAGGAGGAGATGGGGAGGTGGTGGGGCAAAAGGGTTTGAATGGGGCAGAATAGGTGCTGGTTGGGTGCAGAGGAGGAGTGCTGTGCATGAGGGAGGAGTAACTCGGGTGCGTTGAAGGAGAGAAGGTGAGCTCTGGTGAAGCCGTGGACATAGGTGGAGTTTGGTCTTCCAGGTTGAATTTACACTTAGCTCCATTTCAGCTGAGCACGACTTTATCCGATTCCCTTCTAACTGCTATTGTACCATATGGAGAGGTCTGAACTGGATGTCTAACAGTTAAGAACACTGTAGCGACTTCACTCTAAGCCAAATTATTCAATACAATTAAACAGATTCTTCAAAAAAGTTTTAATTCTTGCAAAAAAGTTCTTTTTTGTTGTTGTTTTTTTTCTTCACGTTTTTTTTTTTTTTTTTACAATGTCAAGTTTAATAGAAATGGTCACACACCGTTTAGCTTGAGGTTTACGCTCACCTAGACCCACTCTTAAGTCGATTAATACAGGTTATGGTCTAATTGGATTTCAAAGGTTAGTTACAAGTTAGTACAAGTTAGTAATTCTGGAACTGAAATAAGTCGCATGGTCAAAGAGCAGCTAGAGCGCCTGGAGCACCTGATCTGAAGTGTGGTTAACATTGATTTCTCTGACTTCATTGACATAAGTGAAAATGAAAGCTCAAACTTGCATACCATACCAACTTGCCATCGCCCAATCTCATCAGATCTCAGAAGCTCAGGGACGGGCCTGGTAAATTGGATGGGAGACTGCTGGAATGCCACATGCCACAGGGCGGCGGTAGTGCACACTGTCGTCGTTTCCTTGGCAAGACACTTCACCCACCTTGCTTCCACTTTCCGTGTATGGATAGACAATGGATAGAAATCACAGCATGTGTATCATATCATTATAGTATGATGTTCGACTTACTAACTAATGGGCATGCGGAAATTCTCCCTATTTATTATTAATGACCCCTGGAAGGTTCCATATAAACTAAAAAGCATTGTTTATATTATCGTTTATTGAGTCCCAAAATGTGCTGTGGCATGCAGTTCTTGTCCTGCATGTACAGGGGCCCCTCTGCTCTAGTTATAGTAGAATGTGTTTGAGCCTGTGCATCACATTTACCTACAGTGTCATCCTGGGTGTCACTGTGACCAGAAGCTTTGCATGGATCCTCATAAATCATCCTTTTAACAGCTTCAGGGATCAGGTTCACCTCTATCTAGACTTGACCCACTTCTCAACAAAGTCCACGAAGTTGCTGGTGATTCCCTCGTGGGAGAAGATAAATGTGGATCTCAGCTGTGTACTCATTGTGTAGCGTTTCATCCCCTGTACACATAATCCTCTCCTATAGTGGAATTGTCTGATGCACAACCCAGTTTGTCTGCATCTTATAGTCTTACAGAGGCCCTAATAACTCTTTAGACACTCCCTAAGGAAATCTTGGGCTTTCATTCTTTCATTGTTGTCATGCTCAGAATCAGTTTGCTTCCTCTGCTGCAGTAGACTTTACACAGACTTCTTTCTGGTCTGCAGTGGCCGACCTTATATATGAACAAGATCACAGGTTCCTGTACCTCATAATCTTTGCTTTCTCCTCTGCAGTTACTTCCAGCTGCCAACGGTTTCCTATATGTCTCCCACCTTTTCATTGTGCTTGATTTTGTCACTGTAGTTCCATGCAGGCTGAAGAGAAAACACTTTTTGTGGTGATAACTTTGTATTAACACAAATATAGGTGTTCTAAATGTTTTATTCTATACACAACAGTTATGTATTTGAGTTCAAGCATTTCCAGCTACGCATTTAGGTTCTTAAACTTGAGCTAATATCTGGTTTCTAATTAGATCAAGAGAAAACTCGTCTTCTCATTTAAATTTTTTCTATCTTTCTATTTGTATTTTCTTCCAAACAAATGCCTAACAAACAAATGACTGGCAACACATGAATACAAATAGCTCAGAAAAGACTTGTTTTGCCGATCGCGAAGTAGGCAAGTAAAATATTAACTTAATTTATTCAATTTCTGTACAAAAGACCATTTCTGTCCAGGACTGCAAAATCTAGAGAAATTCTTATTCACTTGCCCCTTTCAGTTTTGCCCTGATGTAAGCAGAGTTGGAATAGGTACTTTTTCACTTTCCTCCTCCTTTTGATTCAACAGTGAAGAGCTGTATTCTCAGGCTAACCATGGGGGGCCTCCTTTTTTCAAACAACTTTGACTTTTATGGTATTTTTGATTGGCCAAAACTTCTTGCCAACTTGTTCCCTGCTAGTTTTAAGCTGTTTGCCATGTTGCTGCTTCCAAATACTTTTCAAAATGTATTTCTGCTTCTTCATCTGCTTAAAGATGCCGTCCCATTACTGGCCCAGACTGAAACTCGTCACCCTATCTCTCAATTACATGTTGAGTCCCACATTGCACATTGGTAGCTCTGCTCAGCCTTAACCCTTTCTATTCACAGTATAAGCCATCCTCCCTCCCGACCCTCCCCAGTGACTATCTCGCCTCACCTGCCATCCCAGAAGATTTATCTGTTGAAGGAGGCTCTCCAAGCAGCACACTTTTCCTTTGTGCCGTTTTCCCTGGAGTTCAAGAGCCTATTCTATCGGCAGAGCCCAGCTTTTGAAATGTTGGATTCAGAGGATTTTCTAACACAAAACACTTTGGGGGAGGAAAACTAACATTTCTGATTGGATTTTAGTTTGGCTGGGTCTGAAACAAGGAAATTAAGTTTTGAAAAATAAAATACTGGCCCATATCTTTTTAATGGCCGATGTCAATAGTTCAGAATCCAGAGAAGCTTTGCCGATACTTTTTGCATGATATGTAAGGCTGAATTTGCCCAAATGATTTCATTCGAATTTACAACCGCAGTTTTGTTCAAATAAAGCTTTATGTGTCTTCTTTAGGCAGAAGGTCAGCCAAAACTAAATATTGGCCTGTGCTGGAGATTTTAATAAAAATGTTAATAATTGATTAAGATTAATATCTTAGAAAAAAAAAACAAATATTAAAGAGATTAAGCACGATGGAAGCTAACCAGTTATGTCTATAACACAGATGTTTGTGGAGCAAAAATCACATATAAAACTTAACATTTGTGGAGGTTGACAGCTTAAATATAATTCATTTTAGGTCTTGTACTCATTACGCGCCATGTAGGTGATCAGCTTTCAGACTTTTTTTTTCGGAATCACTATGTGTAAAATGAATGGAAAATTTACTTCTGGAACCCAGTGGTCCACGGCTCATTACAAAAAAAAGTCAAAACATTGGATCAATATATACAGTAGTTAAATTGCAAAAACACATTTTTCTGTTTTGAAGAATGATCAACATTTTCTACAGCTATTAATCAAAATAATGATAATAATTGGATTAGATTGCAGTAAAATACATTTGGCTTTTGAAGACATTACCAATCTATCTAATATCAGCATGTTTATTAATATTACCATGTGTAAATGTATAGGAGGGATACTAAGGAATTAATGTGAAAAACATCAGCCAAAGGAGTATATTTGCTGTAGCAATATAAAAAGAAAGGACAACTTTGTTTACAGTACATCCGGAATGTATTCACAGCCTTATTCCAAAAAGGATTAAATTAAATCTTTGCCTCAAACCTTTACAAACAATTCCCAATAATGAATACTTACCTTTGCAAATGTATTAAAAGTTTCCACAGTGTTTACATTCAAAATTGAGCTCAGGTCCCTTGTTTTTCCACTGATCCTTCTTGAGATGCTTCTACAACTTGAGTGGAGTCCACTTGTGGTAAATTTAGTAGATTGGACATGATTTGAAAAGCACAGACCTGTTTATATAAAGGTCCCACAGTTAACAGTGATGTCAGAGCACAAAGCAAGTCATGAAGTCCAAGGAACTGTCTGTAGACCTCAGACAGGATTGTCTCAAGATGGAGATCTGGGGAAGGGTTAAGAAAAATGTCTGCAGCACTGAAGGTTCCTCTGAGCACAGTGGCCTCCATCATCCGTGAATAGAAAAAGCACACAATCAGGATAACACAGGAGTGGCTACAGGACAACTCTGTGAATGTCCTTGAAAGGCCCTGCTAGAGCCCAGACTTGAATCTAATTGAACATCCCTGGGGAGATCTGAAACTGGCTGTAAACCAACACTCATCAACCAAACTTATTGGTGTTGGGAGGGTCTACAAAGAAGAATGGAAGAAACTGCCCAAAAATAGGTGCAGCAGCTTGTAGCATTATACTCAAAGAGACTTGAGGCTGTAATTAGGCACTTCAACAAAGTACTGAGCAAAAGCTGTGAATACTTATGTAGAAATGCTTATTCAATTATTTTTAGTTTTAAATACATTTGCAAATCATTCTTTCACATTGTCATTACAGGATGTTGTTTGTAGAAGTTTGAGGCAAATAATGAATTTAATGTTAAACTTAACAAAATGGGGGGAAAGTACATATGCGGATGCACTGTGTATGCATTTTCCTCCATAACTACTTATGCTATCAAACAATATTTATTTTTTGATTCCACTTGCAAACTGTTCACCGCCTTCTTTTCTTTCTCTCACTCCTGAGGACCTGTGGACCCAGATGCCCCTCCCCTGGTGAAGTGGTCCCTGCCCTGTGTGGACGGTCCCTCATCTGCCTGAAGAGTGGCTCCAGTTCGCCTCAGTCGGTCCCTCTTCTGCCTGAAGAGTGGGTCCAGCTCGACTCAGACAGTCCCTCATCTGAAGAGTGGCTCCAGTTCGCCTCATCTGCCTGAAGAGTGGGTCCAGCTCGCCTCCGACGGTCCCTCTTCTGCCTGAAGAGTGGGTCCAGCTCGACTCAGACGGTCCCTCATCTGCCTGAAGAGTGGGTCCAGCTCGACTCAGACGGTCCCTCTTCTGCCTGAAGAGTGGGTCCAGCTCGCCTCCGACGGTCCCTCATCTGCCTGAAGAGTGGGTCCAGCTCGCCTCCGACGGTCCCTCATCTGCCTGAAGAGTGGGTCCAGCTCGACTCAGACGGTCCCTCTTCTGCCTGAAGAGTGGGTCCAGCTCCAGTCTCCTTCTGTCCGTCTGTGAGAGTCGGATCTCTCCTTCACTGGAACTCCTCCAGGTTTCTACGCTTTTTTCCCAAAGAGGTTTTTTTGTAGTTTTTCCTGGCCGAGAAGGAGAGTCTAAGGACAGAGGACCCTGGGACATCGTCCCTCGCCACCACAGACATTGTCTGACTTCATCGCCACCACAGACATTGTTGATTCATTTCTCCCTGTGGCCCTCAGAGGCAACTGTTGTTGTGATTTTGGGCCTTACAAAAATAAATTGATTTGATTTGATTTGATAACCATCGAGTTTCTTTGCACATGAAAAAAGTTGCTTCTGATATCATAGAGAAGGAGACACCATGGTCCAGACAGATGTGCCATGGCTGACCTATTTACTGCTCTTTGAATCAAGTCATTGTTAAAGCTTATGTTCCATAAAATTTGGTTTCACATTTTACTCATTCAATACATTTAATTTAAGTCCCAAAATAACAATAAAACCCTGTTTAATGTTTGCAGTGTATGCCCCATGTTATGTACTTGCCCTTTTTTTCAAGACTGATGGGTCTAATCATGTTGCACCCTCTCGAGGGGTGGCACCACCCCCGACACTACACTATACTATACTCCAAGGCTTTGCAGTCAGTGCATCTTAAAACCACTGAGTGAAATGGTGCATTGCAAATGAAGAAAATATTGGCAGTGCTCTGGAGAAAGGCTGGGTGCAGCACCCGCGACACTGTACTGTACTGTCACAGCTTTCCAGTCCTTGTTAGGGTGGCCTAGTTTCATTGTAGCAGCTACCCACCTCCTCACAAATGTTTTCTGCCCCCAAGGATTACCAGACTGTCTTGTCTTTAACCAAGCCACAGTTTCATACGGGAGCTTATACTTGTCCCAACATTCTCCCTGGGGGAGACTTGCCTCAGTGGACTACACATCACTACAATGGCCACGCGCTGTTTACATAGACGGGTGTGTTCTTGGGTAAATCCCGACCTCGTAGCCAAGAGGGTCCTAGACATCTCTATCTGAATAGAAGAAACTCACATGTGGCTCACAATGGTTAATAAGTAACTGTACACCTTGAACTGTACTTAAAGCTTGGGTACCTAACTTATCACACAACTATATACACAAAAGTTAATTGTGTAGTGTCCCCCAACGAATATATTGTAAGTGCGCTGTCTGCATCTAATAAAACATGTATCTTATTTCTTGTCGAACAGGAAGTGAGAACTGAAATCAGCATGAATGGCATGAGCTGAAATATTAATGCATGCAGATATTGCAGATGTGACAAAGGGTTTGTAAGAGTGGGTTGCAGCTATGGATTATTTTAGTAATCAAGAAATCTAACAATTGATTTTCTTCAATACGTTAATACTTTTTTACATTCCACAAACCACTTTTAAAAGCATATATACATGTTTTTAAATAAACATTACAGTTCATAGTAATAGATGACAGAGGAGTTTCTGCTTAAAACACATTTCATTTTAATCTAATGTATGTAAAACAGCTACATTTCACTTGACCAGTCCAAATTGTTCTGAGGACTAATTCACTTGTCACCCGCCTGTGTATGTAAACAGTTACAGTAGTTATGAATTCATTTGCGTTTTATGTCACTTAACTTAAAATAAGAAACTTGTTTGTAAAACCTTATGTTGAGAGAAGCCAGTGATGTCTTGTGTCTTGTGTTTTGAGCTGTAACTCATTTTGCAGCATTAGCTCCGTGTGCCGTTCACTTTAGCCTCTGTGTCTTCGCCCCGTCTTCGCAGATTTTCAGTTTTATAATCATTACCTAGTTGTGAATTTAAAATACGCCGCTGCAGGTCTACACGGAAGCTCCGAGTGAAACTAAAGCGTTCCGTGCGCCATAGATCCATTTGAATAAATATGTAAATTAAATTAATCATCGAGGCAATCAAAAAAGAATCTAAGCTTTTTGTAATCAACATACTCGATTAATCGTTTAGCCCTAGTGCGTTAAGAGTTACACTCAGTTAAATGCATATTTCCTCCTTTCGCTGTGTGAAAATCAAGGAGGCCAGCTTTAATCAAGCCTTTCGCATTACACTTTCATATCAAAATGAATGCGATGGTCTGATGTGGATTTTTGAGCCGATGCAATATCTGATATTTGTCTTGCTGTTGTGGCAAATAACAGTTATTTGCAGATGAAGATATTATTCAATCCAAGGACCACTAATTCATGTTAAGTTATATTCAAGTTCGCAAATAACGTTTTGTTTTTGTAAAAATAAAATAGTTTAATCTGGGATATAATATCATTAGTTGCAGGATTTGGTAAACACACACTCGAATTGCGCTTCTATTTCAATATTCACTCCTTGTCTGTGTGGCGTACCAGATGGTTAGCTGCTCGCTATACACATGTATCAGATCATTATTTCATAAACCAATACAAGGGCATGTTACATACCCAACATATGCAGGGCAATGTTGATTGAGTTCATTAGTTGTAATTATTGCACTTTCCCAATAAAGGTCCTTTGGCTAGAACATAAGCTACATAACCATAAACCAGGCAATGGCACAGGCTGGCGGGGCACAGGGCACACAGACAGGCAGCAATGGGCCAACGGCTCAACCCTGAAGCCTGAATAATCACGAAGGCTCGCAGCATCGTAGCCGGCTGCAACACTTCCAGGCGCCAAAAAGATATTGCACCCTCCAAAGCACGAGACAACAAACGCCATGAAGCGGTGCGTCACGGGGCTTTGCCACACTGCGGCACTACGACAATACAGGCCTTAACTCAGTGGTTACGCAGTGTTAAACTGGAAAACAAAGGTTTTGAATAGCTACCTGACGCAGCAGAGGACAGGGTGTGCACACCAGACCGGAAGCAAGCGAAGAAGACGATGAGAGAGGCTTTTATATTTCTAAAGCGCCACCTACTGGTCTAAAATTAGTGGCAAAAACCCATATTGCCACAATTGTATAAAAAGACAAATTTGATGCAAGAAGACAAACTGGACAATACTTCACATAGTCACACACAGACAAGTCACATATATTTTCAATATTGGACTAAAGGAGAATTCCACCAAAATAGAAGCTAACCAAAATGATAATGCCAATGCAGTGAAACGTACACATGGAGAATAAGGAACTCCCATAAGGCATCTGTAGTACCAGATGTGGACTCAAATCCGTCCTTAAAAGTAAAAAAAATGCTGTACTATTAACAGTACATGCAATGAAAACACTAACAGGGAAGAACACTTTTTGAGTTGAGGTTTTATACTATTATGGTTACTTTGTTCCATCCGTTTCCTGCTTTAATGTGCCTGTGTTATTTTAAATTCACAACTGGGTAACGTAGTTTTGTTGTGTGAAAGCGCACGGAGGACCACGAAGGAAACAAGGCAGAGAAAGGTGATTCAATCTCAGCTTGTTTGTCTCCATCCCACCACCCAGTCCCAGAAATGTACCTCCTGAACAAGATGAGTTTAAATAAGATAAGATAAGAAATAATCCACAACAAATATTGTAGTTCTACACGTGAAACACCGTCCATCGTTCCAGAACAATTGCAGCCCTTCATCTGCTGATTTGATTCATGCTATTCAGGGCAAATAACAAATAACAATGATTCAAAAAAAACAAAAAAAACAAGTTGTATGGGGTAAATACAATAATGCACTCTAAAATAACAAATCAATCTTGATGCAGTGCCTTTGTATTATTAATGCAATCCAGTACCATAAAGTATGAACATCCCTGGGCCAAAACATCATCAATTACGTCCCTTGACAAAGCGACTTTGTTTTATTTTAAGCACTGTCCTAAAAGCAGTTGAGGTCAATTTCAATATCACACGACCATCTGTTTTAAAGAGTCCTTGTCCACTTGTTCTTCCCCATTTTATGTTTTTGCTTTAGGAAACAAGCTCCACACCTTTGGTCCCACTGACCTGTCCGTGTCACCCAAGGTTTACGGTCCTCTCCGGACATGATGCTAATTATACAGCGCTCTTCTGTTTGGTCGTCCAGTTCTTCTCACACCTTGCATGTATTTTCTTCTCCAAGAATGAATTGTATTTCTTTGCAGTTATTCCCAATTTCCCCACACAATTTTCCTCAAAATAAAATACATAAGGGAGGACATTTTTCTATTAAAAGTTTCTATTGAAAACATTACATACAGTATTTATGGAGACGATGGAGATTAGCAGGTGCCGTATCTCACTCCAGAAAAGTCATGCAATGCATCTTTTGGTAATCTACTGATCAGTACCAGCAATGAAAATATGAGAATGAACACATAGTTTTTGTTAAGAATCTTAAGTGTCTCAAGTTTAGTTAAAAAGGTAAATCGGTGATATCATTTTGATACACAAACTAAACTATGTTTGAATATTTCAGGTATGTCTTTTTTGTTTTCTACATGTTGATACATAATGACTTAATAATACAAGCAACTTTAATTGAAGCGTACATTTTTGACACAATCATTACAATTCACTTGATTAACCAAATTGTATCATGTTTTACACAACGTCCTTATTATTTTTATGGAACTCTTCATTTAAAAGCAATTTGATGTAATTATTTCTAAAAAATAGAAATCATCAAGCATCGTTTTTCTCCACATGCTTTACCAGTGTAGTTGTGCTGTGTGTGAGCCGTCAGAGCCCTTTGATTGTACCCCAAGATTTTCACAAGCTACAGTTTCCATAGCAACATTGCATATGTGGTGTATAAGATGCTTGTGATCATTCAATGCCATCAAACATAAAAGAGTCATACATTAGGGATATGGACCACATGGCATTTTGAGACATTTCCTTTCCCATTTAGGAAACCGGTTTCGATGAATAGATTTCGATTATTTGGGTACTTTTAGCTTGTATGTGCTCCATTTTCAATATATTTATGCCTTCAAGCTTGCATTTTGAAAGACTTCTAAGCCACCGCATTCATCTTCTTTTTTGTGCCAGTCATAAATTTGTTCATGAGAAAATACTATATAATTTTCACGTCACGGTGCCTGCTGAGCGCTCACTCAGAGCAGCCCAAAGACACACACCACTGCAGTGCATCTCTCACTTTGCCCGTAAATTGGTGCTCAGTCTTAGACGAATGTGCGCCGATGCAGCTCTTGTCACCGAGGGGTGGTTCTGTTGTATTGTCTCGAGGTGCACACAGGAGTATAGGAGCTGGCTACTGCACACACATTATCTGCTCAGCTATTCACACACGCTTAAGGGATGGCCTCTGCATTGTGCTCTCAGCTGAGCCCACATTAAAAGTCTTCATCAAATCGAAATGGTCAGTGAGGTCTAAAAGCAAATGGAAATGGAGCTATAGTGTGATCGATTTCAAATTCTGCTCTGCACCTCATTGTTTCCTGCTGTGGTCGGAGCACAACACCTGTATGATTTATCGTCATTCTATCTGTCTTATGCATATTGTCTTTCTTTAGGTCTCGGGTAAATGTATGGAATGATCAAGCACAGCATTACGTGGTGAATGGAGGTTATGGTACATTGAAATTGTTGATCTCTAAATTTGTATATTTGTACATTTGTTTATAATGGGTAGAGTTGCACTAACAGTAACTGTATACGTGTATACTCAGTGTATAAATAATTACATGGAGTAGGGCTTATCAACTATTCAGTATGCCTTCAGTTCTGATTTGACTTAATTAAGGGTAAACTATGTAACATTTCCTTGAGACGTACCCTCTCATTTTCAAAGGGGTCCAAAACACATACACAGATCAAAGAATCATTATAAATACAGTACAATAGACAAAATACAAAACTTACACAGAATGTTCCATAATATAGCTTGAACCATCCATTTCCATGGAGAAGAGCAGGTGGCAAAACAGACAAGTTACAGGTAAGATCTGCGACCAGAAGGAGCTCACTTGTAATAAGAATTGTGACAAAAACACTTGCTACTGAAGAAATGCAACATATATTTGTCTAATGCCAAACTGTTGAACATTTGAGGCACATCATTAACATCTCCATGGAGACAAGCAGAAGACGGACCCACCTTCAGAAGCGATTATAGTGTAACTTTTCATCTCAAAATTGGATGTTTGGTTAATAACAGATAGAGTTGTATAGAGAAGAAGAAGAATGTGTACATATATGATAGAACTAAATCTTTGAGAAGGAAGACAACGTTAGAAGAAATAGGAAGCTTTAGAGACCATCCATATCTTTAACCCCGGTGGAATACGGGGGAGAAACGACAAAGAGGAACAGCCTTCCAGTTCACACACTGGACAGCCCACCACTCAGAGCGCTCTGCCGATCTCCCGCGTCCACCTTCCTTTTATTAAGGACCGTACGATAGTTACACATTAACCAGCTTCCCCTAAGTGGACAAGGTCACTGGTACAGGTCACATACAGGACAGCTGGCCCACATTTTTAATACATCTCAGCACGTCACACTGTTGACATAAACTGTTGGTAGTGAAGCTAACAAGTTAGTCCTGTCGCTGCGAAGCGAGTAAGGTATTTCCATCTGTTTTCATCTTTCATGAGAAACTGCTCCGTCTGCAAACAGCTCACACACTTAGAATCACTTCTTAGACTATAAGCAAACTAAATGTTAAGCATAATATACATGATACATTAGTAAGATAAAATACATAAATCCAACAATATATAAGTCGTTTGGATTTGCGATTTTCAGTACTACTTCCAACTTATTTAATGCTTCATGTTCACTTCCTTTGTAATTTTTCAAAAGTGGCAACATTAATTAAAATAGTCTCTCTGCTCTGCTATTCCTATTTATGTGATCATTTTAGTTATGCACCCGGTCAGCTCACATCCATACAGTTTGAACACTTTGTTTAATTAAATTAGTTGGCAATGAATATGCCCAAATGGAATTACTTGATGGAAAAGTTTCTTGCTAATAAAGCCTCTTCTCGTAGCGACTTTGACATGCATAGATTTGGCTTTTGAGCTGGTGCCAGGATCGCTTCCAGAACATGGGACAGGATTAATAAGGCTACAAATGAGAAGTCGATTACTAAGGCAAATCCAATGCTCATATGATGGATTTCCCTGTCTCTATTTCGCCTCTGTGTGGTAATATTTCCTGCGGCCGGGTGAGAGCAGTCTGAATTAATTTTGTCGGCTAATATGAAGCAGCTGTCATTGTGTTCATGTAGCGATGAAGAGGGTCCTCTCGGCACCTCTCTTCCTGGATACGCAGCATAAAACACTGGACTCACTGCGGTCTACGCTCATGATCATGCCATCAACGTATGCCACGATCAGCGCATTAGGCAAAGTAGGTTAACGACAGTAGTAACAGTCCTTTATATAAAACATTATAACATAAATATTTCACTCAAGTCACACTATTGTCAGTGCTAATACTGTACATTTCTTTATTCATTGTGGAATAAAAAATAAAAAAAATCTAATATTGAACTTTCACACAAGTTCAAAAACATCATTCAAATTACTCTTTGTATTTTTCTGGAGGAGGTTTTATTGTTTTATTAGGAATCATAGAAAAATGTGTCATCTGGACAAGGTTTTGAAAATCAAGACATTTTGACTTCCATCCAAAAGTAATTTTCAATCTTAAAAATGTAAATGTCTTGATTTTGAAAAAGTTGTCTCCGCTGTAAGGCAGTTACAGGTCAGATCTGTGGAACGGCAATCCAGCTCTTTTAAAAAATACATTTTTCGTATACATATATACATAAATATTTCTTTGAAAACCTGTCGACTAAAGGGGAAAGTAGCGCGAAATGGGCAAAAGGCCTGAATACCAAACTGCACCCACAAGGCCGCATAGTCATCCAAAGAACTCTTTTTCAAAAGGAGTCAGGATACAGTGGATTTGTGTGTAAAAAGGCAGCTTAAACTCCCGATACACTGACATTTTTTAGCTGGCTCACCCCATATCTTCTACCTTATGCTGTTGCCCATTATAACTTTACTGTTGCCTAAATTTGTTTTATTTATCCTAAATAAAATAAGTATAGCTGACTAATATAAAGTCTTTGTCAATTAACATTGTCGACCTTATTGTCGACTAAACAACTAAAGGTTGACTGTCCTTCTTTATTGAACGTTCTAATAATACTATGTAATTGTAAATCCTAATAATTTATAGTCTACTTGGGAAAACTGTCCCAATGTGTCATTATTTCTCCACAGTAAGTGTTTCTTCATGCATTGCCTGTCATTAAACTGCCTGAAAGCTTTTCCACCTCTTGTCCAAAATCTTCCTATAGTTTGAGGTAAATTGCTGGCTTTCGCACTCGCATTCGGTGGAGTAAGAAGAAACCAGCTGTTGGAGGAAAATTCTCCCTCCTCAGTTTGGAGGGAGAGGCTGTTAGCTTCACTGAGATCCGCGCTGGCTGCTGCTGATATGTGCTCACATGGCACAATACCAAAGAGGCTTTTTGGGAATGGTCTTACTGTTGCCCGCTCATTTTCAATCCAAACAGAGCAAATATCTGCAGAGAAAGGCTTAATGCTTAATGAAATCTCACCCATCTAGCCAATTAAGAGTAATTGCAACAGTTTGTAACATAATTCTCATCTCTGGCTGAATATACAATGAAAGTGGCCAACCTAGACTCCAGACTCCAACAATGTGTTCATTCAAACCACAATTTCAAAGCCAACATCTAACCAGGTAGCACACTAACCAATGACACTTTCAAACTTTCACACTCCCACACTCATAAACACAAAGACAAAGTAGATGTCTTGCTGAAGGACACCACTGCATTATCACTTGGAGGAGGATAAAGAAACTACCAAGGACACCTCCAGCTCTGTGCTTTTATGACATTCCATTGCCAATAGCTCTATTTGACTTCAGAGGTTATAATAGTCCCTATAATGGGGGCGTGGCCAAACTTGAATGGACAATACTGGAGCTGGATGATTCGGGAAAAATATCTAATTGCGATTTTTGTGACAAGAATTGCGATTAGATTCACGATTTCTGTTTTAATACCCGAATTCTATTCAAAGTTTTCTTTTTAATGTGTCCAGAATAATTGACAAAAACAGTTGGAGTTTGAACTGACAACCTATGTATTTTGTAATATGTTTGCCTAGATGTAAACTACAGGATTAGTCGTTTTTATGGTTGTTTGCGGAAGAAATGACGGTACTTTAAAAATTGTGCCCACTCAAATTGCGATTTCAACTCGATTGCAATTAATTTAGCAGCCGTAAACAACACCACAATGTGTTGAGTGTCCATGTCTCCAGGTTAATAAAGTTCTCACGCAATACACATCCTGTCTCCTGCCTCTTCACAACTCACTTACTTACTTCAATTAGTTCCAACTGCAGTGATCGTGAAGAAATCTATAATATATTCTGCTGTAATTGTTGCAGGATTAAAACAAAACACACATTGCTTTTGTGTGCTTTAATCTTTATAAACAGCGACTATTACATCCTATATCTTCATCATGAGTAGCCAGTAATATATTTATGTATTTATTTAGTTTATCCACTGTCAAAACACCAGTAAATTCTTGCCAGGAGCGTCAAGATGCAAGCGTCGTTACATAATTACGAGGCATGTAGAAAAGGAACTATAAGATGTTAATATTAATGCACCAGCCGCCACAGTCCGCCCCCCATCTCTCTCTTTTTGATCAAAGTTCTCCGATGTTGTAAGGTGTGCGTCATGTACAGATAAACCTGGGACACCGCAGCACCTCATTATGTCTCCTCTCTGTGAAGATGATGCACCAACCTAGAAGCACAGCTATGCATTCAAGACCCTTGCTTTGCACACACTGTAATTTCCCAGGCTCCTTTGTCCTCGTGGGGGGTAAAGGATCGTGGGGGCAGGGGAAGATGAGATGCTGAGAGCTCGCTGCAAACTGAGGTCCCTGTTTCAACCACTGGCTAACCATTAATTTGAAATAATTTTACGTTTCCCACCCACAATCCTCGCTCTTTTCACTGCTATTATCCGAAGCTTGTGGCAACATATTATTCCCGCCCTGGCAGCTTTTGTCTTCTTGTCCTGCAGGCTGACAAAGTTGTTTAATCAGTAAATACACAGGAGCAATTGTGCTGCCAATCATTGATAAAGCTATTTACATAAGACGACGCAGTCTATGTTGGTGTCAATGGTAAAGAACGAAAACACGAAGGTTTGCTCTCGTACCTACTCCGAGTTGCACTGACTTATCACTATCTCGATATGCAGCATGTCATACCAAAGCATAGAAGATGTTGCCAGTTAAAGCAGAACTAAGTAACATTTTCACCTTATTGACCGTCTTTGAAAGTCCCCGCGATGGTTAAATATGTATTTTCGAGGTGTTTGAAGTGTTCGTCATCTCCCTGTGCGAGACAACTCTCCTGAAAAACCCTGGCTCTTTTTTTAATGTTTAGTATTGTGATGTGTGTGGTTATACTGTATTATTATGGTAAAGAAAGAAAGAAAGAAAGAAAAGAGAAAAAAAATAATAATAATAATATTTTCTGATATTGAGAGCTGCAGGGGAAGCTCTATCGTCAGAGTTAATTAGTTCTGTTTGATAATGAGTGAACTTTAGAACGGTGAGCAGTGTTGTTGTTGGAGCTGAAGTCTGCTTTGTTTGCTTTATTCTTTGTGTGTTTACTCTTTATCCAGGTGCCATATAACAACGACATTACCCTTGGCTTTATATGCGCCGGCGACATGCAATCAAACAACCTTCAACAATGTGGCTTCTGTTCAGCAATACAGAGCACCTCAAATCAACAGCAAGTTCTATGACGAAACTGGCAATGATTCCTAATATTATTTGTGTTTTTGCCATTCATTAGTCCCATTCTTGCAACTTCTGGCATTCTTCAACCTCAAATTCAAGCAGACTAATGTGAATAAAATGCTAGGTGAGCAAGCTAGTTATTTCTTGTTGTAAGAAAAACGTAAAAAGCAACGTTAAGTTTGAGACCATTTTTAATACAAATAAAACTTTGTATAAAAAAAATAACATGCTTCACACACTTCATTATTTTTATGAGCTTTAACAAATACATCATCAGATAGCCAGGCACTGTATCTTTTTGTACATTTTCTCCCAGTGTTGGACATGTCAGGACATAAAGCAGACATCATCGGCCTATTTAATAACATACATTAACTTGCCACTTAATTTGTCGAGCGCTCACATTTTATTCTGCAAAACAAATGAGGTGTTTAAAGGAATACAGCGCAGACATGAGAAGCAGCATTGAATTTACAACACAAATGATCCATTTTGCTTATGTTTTTCCTCGGTGCCACACAAAGCCAGGGTTAAATCAGGTGAATGATGAAGATATTGTGTACTGTTATACCTTGGAATTTATGTATTACTTAACCTTTATTTAACCAGTTGAGAACCCATTGAGATCGGGACCTCTTTTACGAGGGTGACCCCTTTTAGTGTCCGGTCAAGAGGGTGCCTTATGAGGATAATGTATGTGACAAATTCAGTTTCAGCCGCTGGTACATTACAGATCTCGCCTTCAGGGAGTAGAGCGCAATGATCTCAAGGTGTGCGCTCTGTCTTTATTCCCTCCTGATGGATCCGTGCAGCGTTACCCTTAGCTGGAGTAAGCTTGTGGCAGTGATGGGGCGGATCACCCAGGATGACACCTAACAATATGATCCCACTCTGCGGCGTCTGTTGGCCATTAGCTCCTATTTGAAAGCACAGAGTATATTCGCAGAGGGCACTGGCAGCCTTTGAGCCAGCTGGTAATACAAATCAGGGCCTCACTTAAGCACACAGAAACACGTACTAGACCTTCACCATTTTGAGAACACCGTAAACGTACATAAGGCGTTGGCCCAAACAATAGTAACAACGGTGCAACAGATTTTTGAAACGCATTCCGAAGATACTCTTTTCTCTTTTTTTTTTCTTTTTTTTTTTTTCAAACATTTTATTTTTTAACAACACAATACTAGATGTTGAAACTGGCATGCTCAAATCAGCAGAGACCATTTTAAGAGGCAAAGTCCAAGGAATCCCCAAAGAGGGACAGTTTCTTGCATTGCGATGATCACTGATTCCAGCCACATAAATCTCTTTCATAAATCCATGGATATATATATATATATATATATATATATATATATATATATTTTCATTTTTTTTTGTCATACTCTCCTTGATGATATCCTGAAGGAACATTGAGAACACCTGATGCTTTGATTGATAATCAGTTTGTCCATGTGTTCAAGACCGAGAGCACATTGTAAACGATCCAATATAGTAAGGCCTCTGCCATGCAACTCTTCTTCATTCTGTCAGTATCGTTGTGTTTGTGACGCAGACAGTAGATGAAACCTTACAATTATTAGCACTTTCTTTTCTCTCAGACACAATAACAGCCACATCTTTTGTGATCCTTTCATTTGTTTGTAAGTGATATTTTCGCGTGGACACTAACTGGAGATGCGCTGTCCTTTAGATCGCATGGTTGCTGTAGCTGATGTAGGTTTGCTTCGTGGCTGTGGAAAAAAAGAGGGGGAAAAAGAAAAGATTATTGCTGTTGCGTGTTGTTGTGATTTCACACATTCAAAGGTGAGAGACAATGTTGTTTATTTTAAGGCGTACATGTGCAGAGTCTTTCAAATGTCAGGTGCTACTTACACTGTGATCAAGTGACTTAAGACTGTTCTCTAGTCTTAACATCAGTAACATCAGCTATTGTTGCTGAATTGTATTTAGTTTGACAGGTTTTCTTTGCCACACTGTAAACAAAATAAACTACATTACTTGTCCATATCCTTAACGTAATGTTTAAATAAACTAGAGGAACGTCCCTTAAATTTTGTGTTTTGGCAAATTAAAATGTATGAACTTGATTTGAGTTTGTTGTAATAAATGATCTGCAAAATCCTCAATAATAAACTTTTATTCTGACTTAAACCACTGGAGTAAAACACCCTAAATCTGTTTCAATCACATACCATTTGTGCATTCACACTTGCAGAACATCACATTTGACATAGTAAAAGGTTCAAAGGTAGTCATCTGGACAATGTTTTACAAATCAAGACGTATAAACTTCAAATAGTCATTTTCAGACTACTACATTTGAAATGAGTTATGATATCAACTTGTTTCTAAAAAAAAAGAAAAAGAAATAGGAATTAAAGCCGCAAGCGGCATCCAACGGCCCTCGCGGGCCGCCGGCCTTCCGACTCTGCGCTTTTGACTTGATAAAGATGGCGCCCTTATTGTGTGTTGAATAAAAAAAGAACTTGACAGACGGCGACACATTGGACATGGCCAATCCAGTGCAAATGAACACAAGTGTCAGTCAAATTTGCTGCGCCGCCGCACAGAGACCGTAGCACTTCGAATAAAAATATGGATAACTTTTGATGCCGCGCTTGTGTAGATAATTTTTCCCAAAGTAAAGCTTGATCGAGCTATTGCCCACGGAGGAGTTTGTTAAAGTGTGAAGCGTAAATGTGAACATTTCAAGGATTTGGCGTTTTTCCCATTTGTGACAGTATATTTGCAGCTCCACGGCACAGAGACCGTACCACTTAAAATCAAAATATGGATAACTTTTGATGCCCCGTTTGTGTAGATGATTTTCCCCAAATATGAGCTTGATCGGGCAATCGGCCTAGGAGGAGTTCGTTAAAGTGTGAAGCGTAAAAATGTGGTGATTTTAGAGATTTCGCTGTTTTCCCATTTCTGACATATATTTGCGGGTCCGCCACACAGAGACCGTAGCACTTAGAATCAAAATATGGGTAAGTTTTGATGCCCCGCTTGTGTAGATGATATTCTCCAAATATGAACTTGATCGGACAATCGCCCTAGGAGGAGTTTGTTAAAGTGTGAAGCGTAAAAATGTGGTGATTTGAGCGATTCTACGATTTTCCCATAAGGATAACATGGGATGTTTCTGTCAACGCTACGGTTACGCCGTACAAAATATGACTTTGGCTCTCATACTTGTATGATCAGGATGGCAAATTAGAATTTCGTTCAAAATATCATGTCATTTGGAAAAACTCTATTGTTTATAGGCCACTCTGAAGGCCAAATAGTCAGAATTCTGGGAAACGTTTGCGGCTCCGTCGCACAAAGACCGTAAAAGTTATCCTTAAAATTTGGATAACTTTAGATACACCACTTGTCTAGAGGACGTACACCGATTTTGAGGTTGGTGGGCAAAACGCACTAGGAGGACTTCGTTAAAGTGTAAAACATAAAAATGTGGTAATTTGAGAGATTTTGTGGTTTTCCCATAGGGATAACATGGGAGGTTTCTGTCATCGCTACGACTACGGCGTAAAAATTTAGGCATTTTTGTGATTGGCTTTTGTGATCGGGACGGCAAAATAGAATTTTGGGTAAAGTTTAGACAATTTTGGTAAAACTAATTTTTGACCTTCAATGTTAATTTAAAGGTCACTCTGTAGGGGGCGCTATCACTGCCATTTCAATTTTGTCAGCCTAAACTGGTCCAAACTAGAAAGTTTAACAACTGATTCAAATTTGGTCCTAATCGGACTGGTTTTGATCAAATGGGAGCAATTTTTAGACCTGCAATATTCCAAAATAAGTTGTCCAACTTTGCGGCTGCGCCGCACACAGACCGTAAAAGGTATCTCAAAAAATTGAATAACTTTAGATGCCCCACTTGTCCAGAGGACGTACGCCGATTTTGAAGTCGGTGGGCAAAACGCCCTAGGAGGAGTTCGTCAAAGTTTGACGTAAACAAAATGGCTAACTCAGCTTGTTTTCATTTTCAAAGGAAGATGGCGGCCATAGGGTAAGTTTGGGGGCGTGGCCACAATGATTTTTTTTGTTTATCCTCACGAGAGGAATGCGTGTCCCGAATTTCGTAGCTTTACGCCAAAGTTGACCTCGGGGCGTCTCCCATAGGCGCAATGTATTTTGACTTTTGTCGGTGGCGCTGTCGCGCCATTTTTTAACGAAAAAAAAAATGGCCCAGAAAAAATAAAATTTTTCGCCGATTCTGAATTTTGGGCAAAGTTTGGTGAGTTTTTGAGCATGTTCAGGGGGTCAAATTAGAGATCAAAGCGCTGAAGAAGAACAAGAAAAATAATAATAATAATAATAATAATAATATTTTTAGCAAAAACAATATAGCCGTTTTTACTATAACAACAAATGATACATCGTTTGAAAGCTCTAAGCCTTCCCGATGCCGCCATGGGGTGGAATCATCATTACGAGCGCTTACGCGCTCGTCACTCCCTATTCCGTCGGGATGCCCCGCCCACTCCCCATAGACTTCCATTGATTTGAGCAGATACAAGCATGGCCCATGCCTGCGGCATGGATTCTCGCGTACGGGACGATGCCAGGAGGGTTTTTGGAGGAATGCAGCGCTTCGCGCTGCTGTTGTCAACAATTAGTGAATGGGCTACGCCCATTCACTAATTGTTGACTATTTCTGTCATAGCAGGAGTAAGTATGCATGATCCATGCCTTCGGCATGGGCTAGTTCACTGTACTTGCCAGGGGCGACGGGGTACCAAACATGCGGGCTGCGCCCGCATGTTTGGTCAGACAGTTGCAACGCTGCCTTCGGCAGCGTTGCGGGAGCAATAGGCCCTCCCCCTGCTGGGGCTCGGGCCTATTTAATTCAGACTAAATAGACCAGTCTGAATAGACCAGGACTAAACCAGGATTAGAACAGCACCAAACGATGTCTACATAAGAACTAACTTAAACCAAACCAGAACCTGATCCAAACAAGTGTAAAAGCTATACCCTAAAATGCCTCTAACAAAAATGTGCTGCTTCTTCACAATAAGTGGCCATTTGTTTAGTCCTGTTTCAGCTTGGATGTAGTTTCATAATGGTTCCTTTTAGTTTTCTTGAAGCACTTTCATATTCTAATCACACCTATGTGATCGTGCACCAACCAAATCTATTTTATCACCGTTGCTCCCCTTCCCCCTGCCTTTTATTGCCAATAGGGAGCACCCTGGGCCTTCGCTGTTAGCCCCACCACCCACACAGGCCTCCCTCAGCCATCAGACCTTAGCTTTTCCCCCTGTCTCTGCAGACTGTGTGTTAAGTGATTCACTGAGGTGGAGCAGATAAACTTGACATATCTCCACCACATCTCCACTCTTGGTGGCGGAGCTTGCCCAGACAGGATTTTTTCAATTTCATCAAAACTTAAATCCACACTGCCGGTGACAATGACAAATTATGCCCATTCAAATCTCTGTGCACAGTAAAAGTTAAGCTCTATCAGGAAAGATTGCTGTTGCCAATCAATTCTAGGACTATCTCTGGCTGTAACAAAAGACACAAAAGAAACCATTGCAAAAAAAAAAACCTAATGTTAGATTGAATGTTCCCATGTTGTTGCAGCACATTGTCACAGAAACTTTGTCACAGACATAGTTTTGATTTGGTTTTCAGGTTAAAGGTGCAGCACTTGTGGCGATGCTATTGCTTTGCCTGGGATGTAAAGCTTATCTCCATGGAAACAAGCACCTGAAAAATACAGATCACATCCGTTGAGAGGTGACCCCATTCACAGTAAGAATTCAATGTGTTTTAAGCAACATAAAACACCGGCAATTGAATACATGCAAGGTAGATCATTTTAATCCCAAACATGAAATAAATATAACATGTGTATAATTAATCATGAAGGCGTTACTCAACACAAAAATCCACTTGTTTTTTAAGCCACGATTCTACTTATCTGTCAAAGAGATGATGGGAATCGGAAAAACACCAGAATAATCCCAGTGAGTCATAGTGTGATGACGATCATGGTTGTTTACTACAGCGCAGCACATTTGAGGTATTGATCGCAGAGCTGGTCTATGGAAGAAGAGGATAAACAAAGACCATATGCTTCATAACGAGACCTCTCTTTTTTGTGAATTGTAAGATTAAAAGTACTTTCCTCTAGATGGGATCAATAGAAAAGGATTATCTAGACAGCAGGGGGTGAGATTTGCAAAAGTTGTCTCATTCAGAAAGACTTACTGTGAATGAGTGAGTACTGAGTAAGTCTGAGTGGACGGAGGAACAGACAGTTACTAGAGGCGTTTAAAGGCCCAGATACGGAAGTGGGGAAATATGAGTACTTCCACATTGCAGGCATAGTAATGATAGAAATATGAATTTGAGTCTAGGATCAATATCTTTCTCTGTGTCTAAACCAACATTGATGTCAGTGAAGATATTGTTTCCTATAAACCCAATCATCAACACACTGTGATACAGATGTCCAGACACACTTGCTTTTAACTGACCCTGTAAACTGCTTTATTTTCTTCTTTTTAATTTTGTTTTTTGCTGAATTAAGCACAGACTCCGTGCTGAGTGAGAACCAAACGATTGAATTAACTAGAAAACAGTGTTTATGACAAATGTGTTTTCTTCCCACTTTAGCCTTGATGCTTTACCAACATCAATACCAATCTTCTGCTCTTTCCATGAGTTTCAATTGAGACAAGGGTGCATTGTGAATTCACCACCCACCAGTTTTGTGACAACGGTAATTCATTCTTTCTTGCCTCTAATGCCACCTCCATCTTTTCAATTGTAAACCCACTAATACATTTTACATAGATGCAACACTCACTCCTGTTCGCTTCTGTAAATTAACGGCTGGGGGAAATTTGCTCAAATCAATGATGCGTTAAATAAGATGGTACACCGCTTAATAGTTAGCTATATTTTACTCTGCTACGAGTCTAACATTCGTTTTTCAGATGCCCAAACATGGATATTGGAGCTGCAAAAGGCTCTCAAAAGTGTCTTGTGAATACTGGCTTAAAAGCGACCAATACCAAAACATTAAACAACAATTCAATTTAAGTATAGTATGTATGATCCAAGTAGAAAATAAATAAATATTATTGTCTACTTTGCTTTGGCATATTCCATAGACTGGCTGAAGTCAATTAGGCAAAGTGAAGTATCTCTGATCTCAGTAGTATTTCCTGAAATGCAAATGAACACGAACACACTAAATGTTTATTTTGTTTCATTGCATAGCATTTAATGTGATAATGAATGTGCTAGTGTGTTACTTAGTTTGGTGAGAAAGAAATGTTTTCACAGGCAAAACAATTTCATGTGGAATATATATATATGATCTACTGCCCCAGGAGACTTTAATAGGCTATTGGTTTAGGTTCTCTGCCTCATGGACTACTATATAGTCTACACTGGACTACTATATAGTCTACACTGGACTACTACATAGTCTACACTGGACTACTATATAGTCTACACTGGACTACTATATAGTCTACACTGGACTACTATATAGTCTACACTGGACTACTATAGTCTACACTGGACTACTATAGTCTACACTGGACTACTATATAGTCTACACTGGACTACTATATAGTCTACACTGGACTACTATATAGTCTACACTGGACTACTATAGTCTACACTGGACTACTATATAGTCTACACTGGACTACTATAGTCTACACTGGACTACTATAGTCTACACTGGACTACTATATAGTCTACACTGGACTACTATAGTCTACACTGGACTACTATATAGTCTACACTGGACTACTATAGTCTACACTGGACTACTATAGTCTACACTGGACTACTATATAGTCTACACTGGACTACTATATAGTCTACACTGGACTACTATAGTCTACACTGGACTACTATATAGTCTACACTGGACTACTATAGTCTACACTGGACTACTATAGTCTACACTGGACTACTTTATAGTCTACACTGGACTACTATAGTCTACACTGGACTACTATATAGTCTACACTGGACTACTATATAGTCTACACTGGACTACTATAGTCTACACTGGACTACTATAGTCTACACTGGACTACTATATAGTCCACACTGGACTACTATATAGTCTACACTGGACTACTATAGTCTACACTGGACTACTATAGTCTACACTGGACTACTATATAGTCTACACTGGACTACTATAGTCTACACTGGACTACTATAGTCTACACTGGACTACTATATAGTCTACACTGGACTACTATATAGTCTACACTGGACTACTATAGTCTACACTGGACTACTATATAGTCTACACTGGACTACTATATAGTCTACACTGAACTACTATATAGTCTACACTGGACTACTATATAGTCCACACTGGACTACTATATAGTCTACACTGGACTACTATATAGTCCACACTGGACTACTATATAGTCTACACTGGACTACTATATAGTCTACACTGGACTACTATATAGTCTACACTGAACTACTATATAGTCTACACTGGACTACTATATAGTCCACACTGGACTACTATATAGTCTACACTGGACTACTATATAGTCTACACTGGACTACTATATAGTCTACACTGAACTACTATATAGTCTACACTGGACTACTATAGTCTACACTGGACTACTATATAGTCTACACTGGACTACTATAGTCTACACTGGACTACTATAGTCTACACTGGACTACTATAGTCTACACTGGACTACTATATAGTCTACACTGGACTACTATATAGTCTACACTGGACTACTATATAGTCGCCACTGGACTACTATAGTCTACACTGGACTACTATATAGTCTACACTGGACTACTATAGTCTACACTGGACTACTATATAGTCTACACTGGACTACTATAGTCTACACTGGACTACTATATAGTCTACACTGGACTACTATATAGTCTACACTGGACTACTATAGTCTACACTGGACTACTATAGTCTACACTGGACTACTATATAGTCTACACTGGACTACTATATAGTCTACACTGGACTACTATATAGTCTACACTGGACTACTATATAGTCTACACTGGACTACTATATAGTCTACACTGGACTACTATAGTCTACACTGGACTACTATATAGTCTACACTGGACTACTATATAGTCTACACTGGACTACTATACGGTGTACATGGACTACTATATGGTCTACACTGGACTACTATATAGTCTACACTGGACTACTATAGTCTACACTGGACTACTATAGTCTACACTGGACTACTATATAGTCTACACTGGACTACTATAGTCTACACTGGACTACTATATAGTCTACACTGGACTACTATATAGTCTACACTGGACTACTATAGTCTACACTGGACTACTATATAGTCTACACTGGACTACTATAGTCTACACTGGACTACTATAGTCTACACTGGACTACTATATAGTCTACACTGGACTACTTTATAGTCTACACTGGACTACTATAGTCTACACTGGACTACTATATAGTCTACACTGGACTACTATATAGTCTACACTGGACTACTATAGTCTACACTGGACTACTATAGTCTACACTGGACTACTATATAGTCCACACTGGACTACTATATAGTCTACACTGGACTACTATAGTCTACACTGGACTACTATAGTCTACACTGGACTACTATATAGTCTACACTGGACTACTATAGTCTACACTGGACTACTATAGTCTACACTGGACTACTATATAGTCTACACTGGACTACTATATAGTCTACACTGGACTACTATAGTCTACACTGGACTACTATATAGTCTACACTGGACTACTATATAGTCTACACTGAACTACTATATAGTCTACACTGGACTACTATATAGTCCACACTGGACTACTAGGACTACTATATAGTCCACACTGGACTACTATATAGTCTACACTGGACTACTATATAGTCTACACTGAACTACTATATAGTCTACACTGGACTACTATAGTCTACACTGGACTACTATAGTCTACACTGGACTACTATAGTCTACACTGGACTACTATAGTCTACACTGGACTACTATATAGTCTACACTGGACTACTATATAGTCTACACTGGACTACTATATAGTCTACACTGGACTACTATAGTCTACACTGGACTACTATATAGTCTACACTGGACTAATATAGTCTACACTGGACTACTATAGTCTACACTGGACTACTATAGTCTACACTGGACTACTATATAGTCTACACTGGACTACTATATAGTCTACATTGGACTAATATAGTCTACACTGGACTACTATAGTCTACACTGGACTACTATATAGTCTACACTGGACTACTATATAGTCTACACTGGACTACTATATAGTCTACACTGGACTACTATATAGTCTGCACTGGACTACTATAGTCTACACTGGACTACTATATAGTCTACACTGGACTACTATATAGTCTACACTGGACTACTATATAGTCGCCACTGGACTACTATAGTCTACACTGGACTACTATATAGTCTACACTGGACTACTATAGTCTACACTGGACTACTATATAGTCTACACTGGACTACTATAGTCTACACTGGACTACTATATAGTCTACACTGGACTACTATAGTCTACACTGGACTACTATAGTCTACACTGGACTACTATAGTCTACACTGGACTACTATATAGTCTACACTGGACTACTATATAGTCTACACTGGACTACTATATAGTCTACACTGGACTACTATATAGTCTACACTGGACTACTATAGTCTACACTGGACTACTATATAGTCTACACTGGACTACTATATAGTCTACACTGGACTACTATATAGTCTACACTGGACTACTATACGGTGTACATGGACTACTATATGGTCTACACTGGACTACTATATAGTCTACACTGGACTACTATAGTCTACACTGGACTACTATAGTCTACACTGAACTACTATATAGTCTACACTGGACTACTATATAGTCTACACTGGACTACCATAGTCTACATTGGACTACTATATAGTCTACACTGGACTACTATAGTCTACACTGGACTACTATAGTCTACACTGAACTACTATATAGTCTACACTGGACTACTATAGTCTACACTGGACTACTATATAGTCTACACTGGACTACTATATAGTCTACACTGGACTACTATATGGTGTACATGGAGTACTATATGGTCTACACTGGACGACTATACGGTGTACATGGAGTACTATACGGTGTACATGGAGTACTATACGGTGTACATGGACTACTATACGGTGTACATTGACTACTATACGGTGTACATGGAGTACTATACGGTGTACATGGAGTACTATACGGTGTACATGGAGTACTATACGGTGTACATGGAGTACTATACGGTGTACATGGACTATTATAAAATATAGAAAATAATCCTCCAAAAGATAAACACTGAAAAGACATAATTTAGCTGTGGATGCTTATATTCCACCTCTGTGTTATGCACTTTCAAACAGGAACACTGATCTGAAGAAGATTTGTGGCCAGGAGTGCTGTGTACTTACATTGTGTTTCCAGGCTCTCGCACAGCTCGGTCTTTGCTTCCCCGTTGGGTCTGAGGCCGGCCTTGGGGTTGAACTTGTTGGACATAGTGGCGGCGGTGACAACAGCCTTCAGACTGCGCGTCCGCTTGGGAACGTTCTGCTCCGGGTGGAAGAGCACCACATACACCTTGGGCATGTAGAGCAATCCCAGCGACACAGAGGCACTGAGGCTCACCGAGATGGTCAGCGTGGTCGTCTGGATGCACAGCTGTGGGAAGGAAAAAGTCAAATGTGGTCATATTAAGATACCTACATTGTTCTTTGATTATTATTCTTATGTTGATTATGGACATCACAATCTCACTGGACAAGGTGCAGGTGCTTGAGTGTTTTCGTTTGAATTTAGTTTTCAACACCTGTTTGTAGGAAATCTAAAACACGCATACAAATACACAACGCATGTTAGTAATATACAAAATAATATGTAGATAATATGTTTAAAACAGTTTCTGCCTTTGTCAGTGTGAACATTTTTGGTGGAATCTTGCAATCAATTTAGTTTTCAAATAGTTTCTATTAGTTTAGAGCTCATCAATCATTCAAAAATAATGTTGGCAGAGAAAAAGGACTGCGCAAAAGTAGCTCTGCACATTGAGACAACACAGCTACCACCTCTTGTAGAAGCTCAATGTGTACAATGTATATGACCTTTCAGGGTTTTCTTCAGATTAGATAAAGAACAATTTTTTGTTCATATAGCGGTAAACAAAACATTGTGCTATGCAGCTAACAAACAAACAAACAAACATACATGAACAGTAGGCTCCTCCCCTCTGGAGCCAGTACTCCCTTGAAAAAGTTTTTAAAAGCTCAGTGGGACTTTCCTGATTAAATAAAGTTCAAAATCAAAGGTCAATTTTTTTTTTTAAAGCATCCACAATTTAAAAACAAAAACAAACTTTGTTGCTGTTATGTTATGTATTATAGAATGAGTAATACATTAAAACATATGTATAACCCACATTATTTTTCTGTATAGTGCAAGTGGCATCTGCTGTGTATCTTTCTAATTGGAGCAGCCATTGACCCGCGAGTTTGCCAAGCCGGAGTTAAGACTTCACTATTGAGGCCAATGTACAGTGTGATAAAGACATTTTTATATGGTATCTCATTTACAATTTGAGTGTAAGCCCGACCAACCAAAACCACCTTGCTTGTTTCATTTTCTGTTGTACTAGTTTTGGATTTGGATATAACATAGTCAATTATGTTGCAAGTCAATGGACCTTCATCTCTCATAAACAGACAGCCCCCAAAACACATACTTTGAAAAACACACACTAGTCTCCACAGATCTGGGGTTTTGTTTATAAAGAATTGCGTAGGAATTTTGCCTTGTGTAGGAAAGTGGCCACTAGAGGCTTGCGTGACGTTGTTGTTGATCTTTGAGCGCACTTGGTTTTATAGATAGAGATTTATAGATGAGCCAATAATCAGTGGGTTTGACCGAGACACGCAGGACAGAGCAATGGATAGATGCAGTAGCACGCAGTCACATCAAATTCTTTAATACAAATGAAAATACTAGTATATAATAATAGTGATTGCAACAAATCATCCATCTTAGTTTAATTAAATGACAGACTCAATTGTCTTTTACTAGCCTACACTTCCTGATAGGCTGTAGTCATAGATATAGTTGTAGTTTCAGACTTTTAGTACATTTAAATGCCAGTGGTATATTTGGCCCTGTTCATGCACATAGATATGTGGATGCAGCGGTCTGAATGATCAAAGGAGGGGTTGTGAGCGCACATGGAGACACATGGATGCCCTTCCTGAAAGTGCGAAAGCAGCAAGGGACAGATACGTGGATCAGCGGCTGAGGGAGAAACGCTTCTGCTACAGCAGAGACAAGCGCATGTAACACATGAAGCATATTAGACGCTCTGATTCTGCCAATACAACTGCTCTTTGTGTGGGAGTCATGCACATCCATCATGTACTCAGGGAGGGCTCTTAAGAGAAAGTTCTATTACTAAAAGATGAAGGGAATATTCTGGGTCCGACTGTTTGGGTCAGTTTAGACAGTGCACTGGCTTGGGTCAGGATGGATCATTTGAACTATTGATCTAAGCATGCGGCGCGTAAAGACAAATGTAATGTGATGGAACTGTGTCCTCCTGAGTTTTCTCTCAGGTCTGTTTCATAAACCCATTCACGAATCGAAATCCTCTCTGTGTTGGGCCAAAAAGGTCACCGCGCCCAGACTGACAGAGAGTGCATGAGTGCACACAGCTTTGTGTCATCTTATAAAATGTATTTGCTGATGAGTTCCTGCATCAGACACGTCCTCAAACTCTCTTCACTTTTACACTTCTCCATGAGTGCCATTTTGTCCCTGTGTCTCCAGACTTTGCACAGAGCGTATGGGAAGATCTCAGTTTGTACAGAGATAGGAAAAGTCCTGCACCTAGTGGACGTTTTATCGATCTTATGTATGGTGCAGAGGGTGGCCGTGACAGTACTGCATAATACATAAACAAGCTTTATAATGAGACCCTTGATCTGCAATTTAACCTGGTGGTTTCTCCTGCATTTCTCCACAGAGATAATATGTTTCGCGCTATACAGCAAAACATTCTAAACAAGCAATAACATCTTCATGGAACAAGGAGGTGGCCTTATACTTGACCAAAAATTATAAATAATGCACCATTAAATGTCTTTTTTCAAATCTATACTAAGTTTTGTCTAGCTTGAACTGTACACGGAATTGCTGAACCTGAATCACTGATGTGTTGTCAGTTGCATAGGAAACATGCCGACATTTAGAACACTTTACTCTAAATATGCCTCCCCTATAACAAGAGGTGCATTTGATCATTGTACCGGTAATATCTTTATGGTCAAATAACCAGACTTTTGGAGCATATTCTCACATTTCTTTCTCCAATTAAAAAGTGTTATACAAAATTACTGTGAGTGAGATTCTGTATTGTAGCAAAAGGCCTACAGACTAAAGTGCAAACTATTTAACAAATTCAGAAGACATGTATTTAATTCCGACACGACCCTGCAGTGACCCACTTGTTATTCCCCAATATTGTCTTTGCCTTGTGGCCATGTCTGTGTGCAGCCAGAGCGCGTCTCCTGTGGCAGAGCTGGCAGGAGAAAAGACTGTTGGGAGAGGGCAGGCAGTGGGACAGAGGGACAGATGTGGCATCATGAACCAGCTGTGGGGACTGTTAACCAGTGCTCTGCTCTGGGCGCTCTCTGCTGCCTCTGGGACACGCTCTCATCATATCAACAAAGGCTAAAGAAAGTCTACTGCCACTCAGTCAGAACACAATGTCCATTCATTCACAGCTTCTAGAAAAACACAACTTGATTGAACTTTTTTTTTGAAGCAAGCAGGGAAAAAATGTGACTGCTTGTATTGCCTCCTATAGTAATTTCTAGCGTCCATTAAAAAGGTCTTTAAAGAATTACAAGGGGTCAATTAAGGGATTGATTTAAACAACAAGTTGTTTTTGTTTGTTGGTCTGCCGCACAAAAAGGTGTAGAGATTGAGTTTGTGTCATCACATCTCAAGAGATTTTCAGTTAACCCAAAGTTCAAACCAATGGTAAATGGTCACAATTGTATACAGTGCAAGGCACTCAAGCTTGAATTATACTTCCTGCACGTAAATGAGATGCATGGAGGGCAATGAAGAATATGTTGGCCATATTTATAGTCGATTCCTCCCATTCACACACCAGTATACGAGGGTGAGGGTGAGGGTGAAGTTTCTTACCCAAGGACACAACAGCAGAATTCATCTGCTGGAGCTGGAATCCCACTACCAACCTATTGGTCAGTGGACCTGACCGCACAAACAAGAATGTTTGGTACTGTTTGATCTTTAGCTCTATGAATTATTTTAAATCTCTTGTATCTTAATCTGGAATTATTCTTTTTTCAACAGATTCAGTTGGAAATGTAAGATGATAAAGTACTTCTGCTACAAATATATATATCTCCTGAACCCTTCACTGCACACTTAAAACATCCAGCAAACGTTATTTTTGTGCTGTAAATTGTCTCAACATGACTAGTACAGTACATATACGCCATTATGTACTTGAACCTCGAACATGTCTGAAACACTTCCTATTGATCTATTTAATCAATACAGGCGTGTCTGCAGACGCAGAAGATAACTAAACCAGGGCAGAAATAGATCCATCTCCGGTAGAGCCCTGTTTCCTCATTGCAGCCCTCCTGAGCACGTACACGCACATAAAAATACACACCATTAGTACATGTCATTAGATGGCCATTGCATGCTTGTGTAAATAACACAAAGAATCATAAAGCACTCCATGGTCTACATAAAGTTTAATCATAGATATAGAGTGTACAAATTAGCATTTCACTGCAAAGATCTGGAATAGTCTTCCTGAGGTTGTGAGAGGCCCTTACACCCTGGTGATGTTTAAATCTTAGCTCAAGACTGTTTTTTTTTAATATTTTGTTATACTTTTCACTAAATAAAATACATTTTAATGTGTTTTTATGCTTTTAGTGTTGTATTGTGATGTACAGGGTAGACCATAAGTTTCCATACGTAGGATTGGTCAGCCTGGTCCCGTGGAGTGGGCTCCCAGATCCCCAGATCCCTCCCCTCTTGATTTATACATTTGGGGGAACTTGAAGGCCATGGAGTATCAGCTAAAGACACGGGACAAAAAATCATCTCCAAGAACATCATTAACGCCATTACAAGCATGACTCCAACTGTGCTTAAGAAAGTTCATCAACAGTGGAAAACACATATTAAAGGCGGTATGGACGATTTTTCGGCGATTTGAGAACGCAGGCGGAAGTGCGCATGCGCACTCCCCGTGCGGACTGATACAACACACACGTGCGTTTGTTTATTAGCGCAACGGAGCGCAACGGAGCGCAACGGAGCGCAACGGAGCGCATCGCATCGCTCGTCTCCCGTAGTTTTCTGTCCACTTCTGCGTCAGCTCGAACTGTCTTTCTCCGTCTTCATTTTGCCCCCTTCACTGAGGGAACTATATTATGATAGATCCATGCGGTTAGGCACGCGGAAACGTGGGGACGAGCCTGACGCGGCTGCAGGTGAGCGGTAGGTGTGTTTTATGATTGATACGTGGCAGGACAAATGATTTATCCACGCCATGAGGAAATATGATAAAACATTCGTTGAAAAAAATCGTCCATACCACCTTTAATATGTGTATTAATATTGATTGTGGTAATCATGTAGAGCATATTATATAAATAAAAACTGTTGTCCAACATAACAATTTTTATTTTTCCAATGTATGGCCCACTCTGTATATTTTATTGTGGTTTGTGAGATGTTCAGAACCGCTAAACCAGCCGTCATTTTATGTGTTTGTTATATTGCACTGGTTTGTTTTAACGGCAATTATCTCACTGTGGTTTGGTTTGATTGATTGAGTGCATAAAGCATCTCAGCTGTTTATGTGTAAGATTCACATACATGTAAAAGTTCTTATAAGGTAAGTGAGACTGAAACATGTACAGTATTTAACTCTATTTAGCTATGGTTTATTACAGAAACTGTAACAATTGTGACTAAATTATGTACATGGACTAAAAGAAAATGCTATGAGAATAACCCTTTAATTGCAATCAAGTAACATTATTTCAAAGAAATAATAATAGTGCAGGCCTATGATAGGCGTGACGGGGTGATGCCATTTTCAAAATTAAGGTTACACATTATTAGTCATATTAAGTGTCAGTAGCAGTCAGGAAAGATTTACTTCAATATCAATGATGAAGTCAAGCTAGACATTGTACTTAACTGTTGTGAGCAAAGGTAAATCAACTGTAAGGTGAACATTATTGTACATTTTGTGTTCAAATGTGAAGGTTTAACAAATATCTTGGAGAGTTTGAGAACAATTTAATCTTTATTTTATAAGGTTTGTATTAGTAATTACATTGTAGGAACATACGCTGTGCAGTTTACATTCTGTTCTGCCTTTGTAAACTCTCCCGTAAAACCGATTTTTAGTAAATGCAGTCATCCAAACAAGACATGAGTTGAGTCGGCGTTATAATTTTCTATGATGTGCTGTATGGACATTTTAAGATCCAAGCAAAGAATCACTCGACAGGTAGACAGGTAGAGAGAGAGAGCAGCTTGTACAATGATGATCCTCTTCACCATACGTTTTGCACTCCTTTATCACTGCGACCATTTCTATCTGAAACGCTGATCAATGAATGAATTTATATAGTTTTTAATGAGACTCCACTTTTTTCTCATTGCTGAAAAATCAATGGCTCTGTTGAGGACATAAATTAAGTCGAGTTGAAGTTCTCCCAGTAATATGTTTAATGACCTTGACGTAGTTTTTGTCAGTACACTATTCTATAATTCTAGTTTAATCTGTGCGTCTGGAGAGTTTTAGTTGCAGAATGTAAATGATCATAGTAACTGCTCACAATTCCCATTTCACTGCGCTCTATGGGGACTTTTAAAACAGGCTCAGCATTGAAAGAGTCCACGATAATTGCCTTAATTAAGCTAATAAACAAACACGAGCCTGAGGAGATACAACAATGCTCTCTTATGGGACAGTGTCATTTATTAAGTTCACAACCTTTTGGCCTTGATTAGCTTCTGTGCTTCTTCACACATTACTAGAGCACCCAAGGGTCAAGTGCTGGGCCCTGAGGTGGTGCAGCGCTGTAGGTTTAATGAATGCAACAACTGTTCTCAAAAGTCCAATGTTGCATTTGCTCCCTTTGTGGCGCAGCATCAATCTTCATTATGCATCATTGAGCCCGTGGGAGGCCATTTTGAATAATGTTGTTTGTCTATAGGACATGTGGAAATGGCTGTGTAATTGAAATAGACCTTAAATGCAAGTGTTGCTGAGGCTTGAGTTCACTATAGAGGTGTTTACAGATACATAGAACATTTTAGTTCATTCCCATTTTAGTGTTGGTCCATGCACTATACAATAAAAATTATCCTTGTCCCTGAACTGACTTTGGTATAGCATATCTTTGTCCTGCTCCATAATTTAAAACTACCGTACCCATGTTCTAGTCTTTTTTTTAGACTTGATTTAGTCTTATTTTAAACCATGTCCCCAATCATAACTTATAATTTGGGTTTAGAGCTGGTGGTACTTGGAAAGCCAAATAATACCTTAAGATAAGATAAGATATTCCTTTATTGTCCACACATGGGGAAATTTCATTGTTGCAACACAGGTAGATACAGAGGAAAATGACAGATAACTTATAGGAAGTTTAAAAAAACACTCTTAATAGAAGAACTCTGATAAACAAAACTCTTATAAACAAAAACTCCTATAGACAAAACCTCTCATTTCCTAATAAGGAATGGAGGGGAAAAATAAAGATAAAACAAAATTATAATAATAAAATAAAATAAAAACAGCTAGCGTAAGACAAGATAGTGGTACTTGTTATGAAGCTTTAACTACAACTGCTTCAACTGAAATGTCAGGCTACATATGACATCACAATGCACAGATTTGTTTTCCTTCTGCAACTGGAAAGATGCTCTTGGTTTGTCAGCAACATGGGTAAATTGTGCGTAACAGTTAGCCCTCCTCAGCAGCTCCAGTGCCACATCCGCTCTTCTGTTTGAACTTAGTGATCTTAGTTTTGTTTTTCCTGGACTTTAGTGTCACTACAGCACTTTGCTCGTTGTGGGGTGAGCCGTGCCAATCCTCTGATGGAGACTTCATGGCGAAATAAATGACACCACTCAGCTCATCAGCCCATTCATGCATTCGAATAGTAGCACGGAGGCCTTTGTGGGGCCTGATTGAATTTGAACCAAGCCTGTTGTTGCACTAGGCTCATTTCTGTGCTCTATTGTCCGCCATCCTGTCTCCACGTTCCCTTTGACAGCCTCTGATGCAGACCGTTTCTACAGGTGCCACATCCATAACGCACTAGAGATAGTCCAGATGCCCCAGTTTGAGCAATCCATGAGCGCACCCGGGTTATCTGTCATGCATTTACCCGGCTACACATGACTAACAATGATGACGCATGGACCTTGCGATAAACTGTTGATAAATGAATACACGATTAGATAGATAGTGTAGGTTTAATGGCTGCCAGCGTAGGCCAGGAGCCAGTACAGAAGGCCACTTGTCATGTACAGTAGGATAGTTATGGGGTGGTATTGGCTTTAAATAAGAACACTGTTTATGGAATAGCTCAGGAGAAGCTATCGCTGCTGTTTACGAGAATATGTAGAATGAATAATGTATTATGCAAGGACAGCAAAATGAATGTCCAAAATACTGAGAACAAGTATAGAAGATAATAGTATAGTTTTAGGTCGCAATTAATAGCACAATAAAACATTGGTAATATTTCACAGTCCTTGATCCTTGATGTAATACTGTATTATCAAGAAATGACTAACCATGTTCCTGTTCCTGGTCATTTACAGTCTTTATGCTGGGTTAAGGTTAGAATTGGGGTCAAGATTAATCACATCTCCAAGGACAGACGCGTAATTTTATCATGATTATTATAATTACACTTACACTTGCCAGCTGATTATCGGGCAAGTTCTGTGCTAAAAAGTATAGTGCAACTACAAAACCACTGCATTATCTCTTCTTGTCTATGCGAGTCTATGAATTAACTTGTACATGGTTTACAGCTATGTTCTGGCAATAGCTCAAGGCACACAATGAAACCACATTGTTCAGTGTGGGGCCATTGTGTTCTGAAAAGGACTTTATAATGTGATAAGTTCAAAGAAAATCGGCAGACTGATTCTGGATGTTTCTTTAAGTTCAATGGCCTTCAGACGCATTAGAACAGGTGTGTCTAATAAAGTGGCCATCTGGTGTAATTGTGGCGTTAATGCTGTGTGGCTGGAATAGAATAGCTCTCACCTTTGTACTGCTAATGTTATGAGATGAGATGTGGAAATGGAAAAGCCAGAGAGACCATTTTAAGGATCTTTTTCTCTTCTCTACTTTGCCATTCAGTGCCATGCCGGCTAATGGATTACTTCATCCTCCAAAAAGCAGCTCAATCTGTGTGTGTGTGATTGTGTAGTTCTCTTTCATCTTCGGAGAGAGTACATGGAGTGATTAAACAAAGAACTCTAATGCTAGATGTGCAATCGTCTTGAGAAAATAATGGGAATTTGGACCCTTGTATTTTGTGTCTTCCATCTTGTAGAGTGGAACATTTTGAATCAATATGGGAATGTCAAAATTGATAATGCAACGGGCTCTGATCAACTTGTCAATTACAGTAGATGAAATGAATAGTATAGAATTAGACATTGCATTGCTGAATATAAATGACAGTTATTGTTGAGCCACTTCCATTTACAGATCTTGTGATGCTTTATGGTAAAAATCTATTTAGGTGATGGTGTAAAATGATGCACATCCAGCTACCCAGGATGTTTTATCCATAAAGGTAACAATCAGGGCCAGTTTTTGAGGCCAACATTTTTGATGAATTGTTTGGTTGACTCCCTAAGCGAAGCAGGTAAGGATTAATTTGTTGCATCTGTCAGATTCACACTGGCACAGCTTGATAATGCCAATGCCAGAATAAGGCTTTCCTCACCACTGTCCTCCCGTGAGTCTCTTTTGTTACACAGCCAAAACCCTCTCTCGGCCGGATCTACCCAATTGTACTTTGTCATTGTTGTAGCCTTTTGGCCCGGGACAGCAGCGCCTGCTCTGATTGTGTGTTTGAAGCTCTGCCTACATTTGTGAGTCCCTTTTGGACAGCCCTTGATCTGCTTCCTCCCATCCCTCCCATCCCTCCCACTGGACTCTCTCCAGGTCTGTGGTTCAGGAGGTCGGCACATTGATTTGACATGGGAATACGAGCGTGAGTCTGTGTTTGGGTAAACACTTCATTGGCCACTAATGCTTTGTGGCATACAACTGTCACATACATGTGAGTCATGGGCTACACGCTGCCTGCACTTCTATCATAGGATGCGCTTCAAAACTCACAGATGATGTATAAGAAAGAGCTTCTCTCAAGACAATGCCTTCATTTTGTTCGGATGAAAAACTGTCTTTATCTTGATTTTTAAACCACTTGTCAAACACACGTCTTAAAATCAGAGTGATAATAGATAAAAAATATGCATTTGTATGAATACGTTTCATAGTTTCATAAGCACATGTGCATTTGTGACAGTTCTTTCCAATTATATTTGAATATAATGCCAGAATGTCAAATCAGATACCTTTAATCTCACAGATGGGTCTGTTGTTAGTGTTTGCTATTTCCTGTTTTATACTTCAAGAAGTTAAAGTGAAGTGGTCTGCATTTATGTCTTTTCTCATGCTAATAGTATGCGTCTTACCTTTTCTGTGGACTGTGATGTGCCAAAGAAGATGGGGATGAATGCCAGCCAGATGATGCAGGTGGTGTACATGGTGAAACCAATAGGCTTGGCCTCATTGAAGGTCTCTGGCACCCCTCTGGTTTTAATGGCGTAGACTGTACAAGTGACCATGAGCAGCATGCTGTAGCCCAGCAGGCAGATGAGAGACAGGTCTGAGATGTCACACTTCAGCACTCCGCGGGCCATCGTTGGGTTGGACGTCCGCTGGTCCTCATAATCAATGATGGCCTTAGAGGGATCCATTGCAAACCAGATACACACCCCGATCAGCTGCACTGAGGCCAGTGTGAAGGTAATAACCAGCTGAGAGGCTGGCGAGATGAACCGGGGGGCACTCACCGACATAGTGCCCTGTTCAAAGATGCGGTAAATGCGATTGGTTTTAGTGAGCAGTGCTGCGTAACTAATACTCATGCCCAGGCCCAAGAAGATTCTCCTCAGAGAGCAGATTCCGACGTCCGGAGAGGAAATCATGAGGAAGGTGGTGGCATAACAAAGAAAGATGCCAGTTAGCAGCACATAGCTCAGCTCTCGACCCGATGCTTTCACAATGGGAGTGTCGTTGTAGCGTATGAACGTGGCTACCACAAACAATGTTGCCATGATGCCCACCACAGCGATGAGCACAGGGATGACTGCCCACGGGGAGCTCCACTCCAGCTTCACAATGGGGATTGGGACGCAGCCTGTGTGGTTCTCATTGGGCCTCAAATCAAAGCGGCACATTTTACAAGTGTAGGTGTCCGCCTGGTACTGATAGCCATCACAGCGCTCACAGTGCCAACAACAAGGAATGCCCTTCACAATCTTCTTGCGCTCCCCGGCTTGACAAGCCTGGCTGCAGATAGAGGTGGGGATCTGACGGAGTCCACCTGGCCAATGCATGGTGCGAATCTGTAGAGGCAATCACACATACAGGAATGAGCTGGGATTTAGAGACAAACTGATATGAACCGATTTAAGCTGTCCGTAGCAGAGGAACAATGGCGATGCTTATTGATCCCTGAGGATATACTATACCTCAGAAGCTCAAGGACAGACTATAAGACTGATACTTTTTGTTTGGAGGTGAAATGGACCTATGGACTCTAAGAATCTGTATGCTCTGGTGGTGCCTGAATGCTGTGGGGGGGCAAACTTTGGGTCAAACCAAGCTTTCCAGTTAAGATTAAAGAATATCCCACCCAAAGGTCAAAACATGTGAAGGGCAAGTGAAAAGTGGTGAGTGATTGTGGGAAGACGGATGTAACATGAGCCGTTTTCACACTGGCTTCAAAAGTGCCCCAGATTTGATTACATACAATCTGGTTATTAGACACGCAATGTTTATCGCTCATACATTTCCGGATTAAACGTGGAAAGAATCCAAGTAAACATATCTTTTCTAGCATGCAATACAGAACATTATGATTGAATATAGTTGAACAGTACGCTGACATCTTTTATCTGCAGATTTAGAAAATATTGAAAATAACCATAAAACTGTCAAATAAAATGACAATGGGCTTTTTCATGTATGAGTCACAAGACCAGACAAAACAATATACATTTTGTTATATTTCTTTGCTTAGAAGTCATTTTACAGATATTATTTTTATATATGAAACAACTCTCTTTAATGTGCAGTTATCAATTTTCACTCAATTGTGAAGCCGGTTTATTTCTCTCTAAATGTGCATTTAATTAACAACTTAAGGAGCCCAAATAAAATTCTGGCAGCTTTAGACTGAGCTGGCATGTTCTTCATAGGGCGCCCACCACAAACCACAATCTCTCTTACCAACACAACACACTCTCTCAACCCTCCTCATGGCTTCATTGGACTTTTGCT
>NW_027315985.1:10000-17500 GCF_026437365.1 Eucyclogobius newberryi
GGTGAGTCTGGGGAGAGTGGGGGGTGGCTCTGGGGGTGCTCCGGGGGCTCCAGGGGGTGCTCGGCGGAGGCCATGCCCAGCCAGAGTGTCCCTTCCCCGGGGTGAGTCTGGAGGAGTGGGGGGTGGCCCTGGAGGTGCTCCGGGGGCTCCAGGGGCTCCAGGGGGTGCTCGGCGGAGGCCATGCCCAGCCAGAGTGTCCCTTCCCCGGGGTGAGTCTGGAGGAGTGGGGGGTGGCTCTGGAGGTGCTCCGGGGGCTCCAGGGGGTGCTTGGTGGAGACCATGCCCAGCCAGAGTGTCCCTTCCCCGGGGTGAGTCTGGGGAGAGTGGGGGGTGGCTCTGGGGGTGCTCCGGGGGCTCCAGGGGGTGCTTGGTGGAGACCATGCCCAGCCAGAGTGGCCCTTCCCCGGGGTGAGTCTGGGGAGAGTGGGGGGTGGCTCTGGAGGGCCTCCGGGGGTTCCAGGGGTTCCAGGGGTTCCAGGGGGTGCTCGGTGGAGGCCATGCCCAGCCAGAGTGGCCCTTCCCCGGGCAGAGTCTGGGGAGAGTGGGGGGTGGCTCTGGAGGTGCTCCGGGGGCTCCAGGGGCTGCTTGGTGGAGACCATGCCCAGCCAGAGTGGCCCTTCCCCCGGGTGAGTCTGGGGACAGTGGGGGGTGGCCCTGGAGGGCCTCCGGGGGTTCCAGGGGGTGCTCGGCGGAGGCCATGCCCGGCCAGAGTGTCCCTTCCCCGGGCAGAGTCTGGGGAGAGTGGGGGGTGGCTCTGGAGGTGCTCCGGGGGCTCCAGGGGTTCCAGGGGGTGGTCGGCGGAGGCCATGCCCAGCCAGAGTGTCCCTTCCCCGGGGTGAGTCTGGAGGAGAGTGGGGGGTGGCTCTGGGGGTGCTCCGGGGGCTCCAGGGGGTGCTCGGCGGAGGCCATGCCCAGCCAGAGTGTCCCTTCCCCGGGGTGAGTCTGGAGGAGTGGGGGGTGGCCCTGGAGGTGCTCCGGGGGCTCCAGGGGCTCCAGGGGGTGCTCGGTGGGGGCCATGCCCAGCCAGAGTGTCCCTTCCCCGGGGTGAGTCTGGAGGAGTGGGGGGTGGCTCTGGAGGTGCTCCGGGGGCTCCAGGGGGTGCTTGGTGGAGACCATGCCCAGCCAGAGTGGCCCTCCCCCGGGGTGAGTCTGGGGAGAGTGGGGGGTGGCTCTGGAGGGCCTCCGGGGGTTCCAGGGGCTCCAGGGGGTGCTTGGTGGAGGCCATGCCCAGCCAGAGTGTCCCTTCCCCGGGGTGAGTCTGGAGGAGTGGGGGGTGGCTCTGGAGGTGCTCCGGGGGCTCCAGGGGGTGCTTGGTGGAGACCATGCCCAGCCAGAGTGGCCCTCCCCCGGGGTGAGTCTGGGGAGAGTGGGGGGTGGCTCTGGAGGGCCTCCGGGGGTTCCAGGGGCTCCAGGGGGTGCTTGGTGGAGGCCATGCCCAGCCAGAGTGTCCCTTCCCCGGGGTGAGTCTGGGGTGAGTGGGGGGTGGCTCTGGGGGTGCTCCGGGGGCTCCAGGGGGTGGTCGGCGGAGGCCATGCCCAGCCAGAGTGTCCCTTCCCCGGGGTGAGTCTGGGGAGAGTGGGGGGTGGCTCTGGGGGTGCTCCGGGGGCTCCAGGGGGTGCTTGGTGGAGACCATGCCCAGCCAGAGTGTCCCTTCCCCGGGGTGAGTCTGGAGGAGTGGGGGGTGGCCCTGGAGGTGCTCCGGGGGCTCCAGGGGCTCCAGGGGGTGCTCGGTGGGGGCCATGCCCAGCCAGAGTGTCCCTTCCCCGGGGTGAGTCTGGAGGAGTGGGGGGTGGCTCTGGAGGTGCTCCGGGGGCTCCAGGGGGTGCTCAGTGGAGGCCATGCCCAGCCAGAGTGGCCCTTCCCCGGGCAGAGTCTGGAGGAGTGGGGGGTGGCTCTGGAGGTGCTCCGGGGGCTCCAGGGGTTCCAGGGGGTGGTCGGCGGAGGCCATGCCCAGCCAGAGTGGCCCTTCCCCGGGGTGAGTCTGGAGGAGTGGGGGGTGGCCCTGGAGGTGCTCCGGGGGCTCCAGGGGGTGCTCAGTGGAGGCCATGCCCAGCCAGAGTGGCCCTTCCCCGGGCAGAGTCTGGAGGAGTGGGGGGTGGCTCTGGAGGTGCTCCGGGGGCTCCAGGGGTTCCAGGGGGTGGTCGGCGGAGGCCATGCCCAGCCAGAGTGGCCCTTCCCCGGGGTGAGTCTGGGGAGAGTGGGGGGTGGCTCTGGAGGGCCTCCGGGGGTTCCAGGGGCTCCAGGGGGTGCTTGGTGGAGGCCATGCCCAGCCAGAGTGGCCCTTCCCCGGGGTGAGTCTGGGGAGAGTGGGGGGTGGCTCTGGGGGTGCTCCGGGGGCTCCAGGGGGTGCTCGGCGGAGGCCATGCCCAGCCAGAGTGTCCCTTCCCCGGGGTGAGTCTGGAGGAGTGGGGGGTGGCCCTGGAGGTGCTCCGGGGGCTCCAGGGGCTCCAGGGGGTGCTCGGCGGAGGCCATGCCCAGCCAGAGTGTCCCTTCCCCGGGGTGAGTCTGGAGGAGTGGGGGGTGGCTCTGGAGGTGCTCCGGGGGCTCCAGGGGGTGCTTGGTGGAGACCATGCCCAGCCAGAGTGTCCCTTCCCCGGGGTGAGTCTGGGGAGAGTGGGGGGTGGCTCTGGGGGTGCTCCGGGGGCTCCAGGGGGTGCTTGGTGGAGACCATGCCCAGCCAGAGTGGCCCTTCCCCGGGGTGAGTCTGGGGAGAGTGGGGGGTGGCTCTGGAGGGCCTCCGGGGGTTCCAGGGGTTCCAGGGGTTCCAGGGGGTGCTCGGTGGAGGCCATGCCCAGCCAGAGTGGCCCTTCCCCGGGCAGAGTCTGGGGAGAGTGGGGGGTGGCTCTGGAGGTGCTCCGGGGGCTCCAGGGGCTGCTTGGTGGAGACCATGCCCAGCCAGAGTGGCCCTTCCCCCGGGTGAGTCTGGGGACAGTGGGGGGTGGCCCTGGAGGGCCTCCGGGGGTTCCAGGGGGTGCTCGGCGGAGGCCATGCCCGGCCAGAGTGTCCCTTCCCCGGGCAGAGTCTGGGGAGAGTGGGGGGTGGCTCTGGAGGTGCTCCGGGGGCTCCAGGGGTTCCAGGGGGTGGTCGGCGGAGGCCATGCCCAGCCAGAGTGTCCCTTCCCCGGGGTGAGTCTGGAGGAGAGTGGGGGGTGGCTCTGGGGGTGCTCCGGGGGCTCCAGGGGGTGCTCGGCGGAGGCCATGCCCAGCCAGAGTGTCCCTTCCCCGGGGTGAGTCTGGAGGAGTGGGGGGTGGCCCTGGAGGTGCTCCGGGGGCTCCAGGGGCTCCAGGGGGTGCTCGGTGGGGGCCATGCCCAGCCAGAGTGTCCCTTCCCCGGGGTGAGTCTGGAGGAGTGGGGGGTGGCTCTGGAGGTGCTCCGGGGGCTCCAGGGGGTGCTTGGTGGAGACCATGCCCAGCCAGAGTGGCCCTCCCCCGGGGTGAGTCTGGGGAGAGTGGGGGGTGGCTCTGGAGGGCCTCCGGGGGTTCCAGGGGCTCCAGGGGGTGCTTGGTGGAGGCCATGCCCAGCCAGAGTGTCCCTTCCCCGGGGTGAGTCTGGAGGAGTGGGGGGTGGCTCTGGAGGTGCTCCGGGGGCTCCAGGGGGTGCTTGGTGGAGACCATGCCCAGCCAGAGTGGCCCTCCCCCGGGGTGAGTCTGGGGAGAGTGGGGGGTGGCTCTGGAGGGCCTCCGGGGGTTCCAGGGGCTCCAGGGGGTGCTTGGTGGAGGCCATGCCCAGCCAGAGTGTCCCTTCCCCGGGGTGAGTCTGGGGTGAGTGGGGGGTGGCTCTGGGGGTGCTCCGGGGGCTCCAGGGGGTGGTCGGCGGAGGCCATGCCCAGCCAGAGTGTCCCTTCCCCGGGGTGAGTCTGGGGAGAGTGGGGGGTGGCTCTGGGGGTGCTCCGGGGGCTCCAGGGGGTGCTTGGTGGAGACCATGCCCAGCCAGAGTGTCCCTTCCCCGGGGTGAGTCTGGAGGAGTGGGGGGTGGCCCTGGAGGTGCTCCGGGGGCTCCAGGGGCTCCAGGGGGTGCTCGGTGGGGGCCATGCCCAGCCAGAGTGTCCCTTCCCCGGGGTGAGTCTGGAGGAGTGGGGGGTGGCTCTGGAGGTGCTCCGGGGGCTCCAGGGGGTGCTCAGTGGAGGCCATGCCCAGCCAGAGTGGCCCTTCCCCGGGCAGAGTCTGGAGGAGTGGGGGGTGGCTCTGGAGGTGCTCCGGGGGCTCCAGGGGTTCCAGGGGGTGGTCGGCGGAGGCCATGCCCAGCCAGAGTGGCCCTTCCCCGGGGTGAGTCTGGAGGAGTGGGGGGTGGCCCTGGAGGTGCTCCGGGGGCTCCAGGGGCTCCAGGGGGTGCTCGGCGGAGGCCATGCCCAGCCAGAGTGTCCCTTCCCCGGGGTGAGTCTGGAGGAGTGGGGGGTGGCTCTGGAGGTGCTCCGGGGGCTCCAGGGGGTGCTTGGTGGAGACCATGCCCAGCCAGAGTGTCCCTTCCCCGGGGTGAGTCTGGGGAGAGTGGGGGGTGGCTCTGGGGGTGCTCCGGGGGCTCCAGGGGGTGCTTGGTGGAGACCATGCCCAGCCAGAGTGGCCCTTCCCCGGGGTGAGTCTGGGGAGAGTGGGGGGTGGCTCTGGAGGGCCTCCGGGGGTTCCAGGGGTTCCAGGGGTTCCAGGGGGTGCTCGGTGGAGGCCATGCCCAGCCAGAGTGGCCCTTCCCCGGGCAGAGTCTGGGGAGAGTGGGGGGTGGCTCTGGAGGTGCTCCGGGGGCTCCAGGGGCTGCTTGGTGGAGACCATGCCCAGCCAGAGTGGCCCTTCCCCCGGGTGAGTCTGGGGACAGTGGGGGGTGGCCCTGGAGGGCCTCCGGGGGTTCCAGGGGGTGCTCGGCGGAGGCCATGCCCGGCCAGAGTGTCCCTTCCCCGGGCAGAGTCTGGGGAGAGTGGGGGGTGGCTCTGGGGGTGCTCCGGGGGCTCCAGGGGGTGCTTGGTGGAGACCATGCCCAGCCAGAGTGTCCCTTCCCCGGGGTGAGTCTGGAGGAGTGGGGGGTGGCCCTGGAGGTGCTCCGGGGGCTCCAGGGGCTCCAGGGGGTGCTCGGTGGGGGCCATGCCCAGCCAGAGTGTCCCTTCCCCGGGGTGAGTCTGGAGGAGTGGGGGGTGGCTCTGGAGGTGCTCCGGGGGCTCCAGGGGGTGCTTGGTGGAGACCATGCCCAGCCAGAGTGGCCCTCCCCCGGGGTGAGTCTGGGGAGAGTGGGGGGTGGCTCTGGAGGGCCTCCGGGGGTTCCAGGGGCTCCAGGGGGTGCTTGGTGGAGGCCATGCCCAGCCAGAGTGTCCCTTCCCCGGGGTGAGTCTGGGGTGAGTGGGGGGTGGCTCTGGGGGTGCTCCGGGGGCTCCAGGGGGTGCTCGGCGGAGGCCATGCCCAGCCAGAGTGGCCCTTCCCCGGGGTGAGTCTGGGGAGAGTGGGGGGTGGCTCTGGGGGTGCTCCGGGGGCTCCAGGGGGTGCTTGGTGGAGACCATGCCCAGCCAGAGTGGCCCTTCCCCGGGCAGAGTCTGGGGAGAGTGGGGGGTGGCTCTGGAGGTGCTCCGGGGGCTCCAGGGGTTCCAGGGGGTGCTCAGTGGGGGCCATGCCCAGGCAGAGTGTCCCTTCCCCGGGGTGAGTCTGGAGGAGTGGGGGGTGGCTCTGGAGGTGCTCCGGGGGCTCCAGGGGGTGCTTGGTGGAGACCATGCCCAGCCAGAGTGTCCCTTCCCCGGGGTGAGTCTGGGGAGAGTGGGGGGTGGCTCTGGGGGTGCTCCGGGGGCTCCAGGGGGTGCTTGGTGGAGACCATGCCCAGCCAGAGTGGCCCTTCCCCGGGGTGAGTCTGGGGAGAGTGGGGGGTGGCTCTGGAGGGCCTCCGGGGGTTCCAGGGGTTCCAGGGGGTGCTCGGTGGAGGCCATGCCCAGCCAGAGTGGCCCTTCCCCGGGCAGAGTCTGGGGAGAGTGGGGGGTGGCTCTGGAGGTGCTCCGGGGGCTCCAGGGGCTGCTTGGTGGAGACCATGCCCAGCCAGAGTGGCCCTTCCCCCGGGTGAGTCTGGGGACAGTGGGGGGTGGCTCTGGAGGGCCTCCGGGGGCTCCAGTGGCTCCAGGGGGTGCTCAGCGGAGGCCATGCCCAGCCAGAGTGGCCCTTCCCCGGCCTCATATGCGGCAGAGTGCGGGGTGAGCAAAATGGGTTAAAATGGGTTAAAATGTGAAAAAAAAAAAAAAAAAAAAAAAAAAACACCAAAATGAGCAAAATGAAATAATCCCCCATCATCAGTGCACTGTTTGACCCCTGAAAAGCACTCCCCTGGGGCCTGGAGGTGATCTGACCATCAGAGTATAGCACCCTATGCCCCTGAGGGACTTAGAGTAAAAACCGAAATAGTACACTATTCCCGAAAAGACTCTGTCGTTTTTCGGCAATAGTACACTATACCCATCGACTCTGTCGTTTTTCCGGGCCGTAGTACGAAGTTGTGAGCAAAAGGGGTGAAAATGGGTTAAAATGTGAAAAAACACCAAAATGAGCAAAATGAAATAATCCCCCATCATCAGTGCACTGTTTGACCCCAGAAAAGCACTCCCCTGGGGCCTGGAGGTGATCTGACCATCATAGTATAGCACCCCATGCCCCTGAGGGACTTAGAGTAAAAACCGAAATAGTACACTATTCCCGAAAAGACTCTGTCGTTTTTCGGCAATAGTACACTATACCCATCGACTCTGTCGTTTTTCCGGGCCGTAGTACGAAGTTGTGAGCAAAAGGGGTGAAAATGGGTTAAAATGTGAAAAAACACCAAAATGAGCAAAATGAAATAATCCCCCATCATCAGTGCACTGTTTGACCCCAGAAAAGCACTCCCCTGGGGCCTGGAGGTGATCTGACCATCATAGTATAGTACACTATACCCCTGAGGGACTTAGTGCAAAAACCGAAATAGTACACTATACCCGAAAAGACTCTGTCGTTTTTCGGCAATAGTACACTATACCCATCGACTCTGTCGTTTTTCCGGGCCGTAGTACGAAGTTGTGAGCAAAAGGGGTGAAAATGGGTTAAAATGTGAAAAAACACCAAAATGAGCAAAATGAAATAATCCCCCATCATCAGTGCACTGTTTGACCCCAGAAAAGCACTCCCCTGGGGCCTGGAGGTGATCTGACCATCATAGTATAGTACACTATACCCCTGAGGGACTTAGTGCAAAAACCGAAATAGTACACTATACCCGAAAAGACTCTGTCGTTTTTCGGCAATAGTACACTATACCCGAAAATACTTAGTCGTTTTTCGGCCGACGGAAATAAGCGTTCAGCCCGGGAGTCCCGGGCTAAATCACGCTGCTCAGGCGAACTTTTTGACGCTGCTCTCAGGCGGAAAGTGCAAAACGGTAACGCTGCAAGGGAGGGGAGGGCGGTTTTTGGAAACGACGTTTTTGGCGATTGAAATTGGTACAAAACATGGTTCTATGTATACCGGACAAGGAGCTTGGTCGACGGGCACACATGACCCGCCATCGTAG
>NW_027315985.1:37500-47500 GCF_026437365.1 Eucyclogobius newberryi
AGGTGCTCCGGGGGCTCCAGGGGTTCCAGGGGGTGGTCGGCGGAGGCCATGCCCAGCCAGAGTGTCCCTTCCCCGGGGTGAGTCTGGAGGAGAGTGGGGGGTGGCTCTGGGGGTGCTCCGGGGGCTCCAGGGGGTGCTCGGCGGAGGCCATGCCCAGCCAGAGTGTCCCTTCCCCGGGGTGAGTCTGGAGGAGTGGGGGGTGGCCCTGGAGGTGCTCCGGGGGCTCCAGGGGCTCCAGGGGGTGCTCGGTGGGGGCCATGCCCAGCCAGAGTGTCCCTTCCCCGGGGTGAGTCTGGAGGAGTGGGGGGTGGCTCTGGAGGTGCTCCGGGGGCTCCAGGGGGTGCTTGGTGGAGACCATGCCCAGCCAGAGTGGCCCTCCCCCGGGGTGAGTCTGGGGAGAGTGGGGGGTGGCTCTGGAGGGCCTCCGGGGGTTCCAGGGGCTCCAGGGGGTGCTTGGTGGAGGCCATGCCCAGCCAGAGTGTCCCTTCCCCGGGGTGAGTCTGGAGGAGTGGGGGGTGGCTCTGGAGGTGCTCCGGGGGCTCCAGGGGGTGCTTGGTGGAGACCATGCCCAGCCAGAGTGGCCCTCCCCCGGGGTGAGTCTGGGGAGAGTGGGGGGTGGCTCTGGAGGGCCTCCGGGGGTTCCAGGGGCTCCAGGGGGTGCTTGGTGGAGGCCATGCCCAGCCAGAGTGTCCCTTCCCCGGGGTGAGTCTGGGGTGAGTGGGGGGTGGCTCTGGGGGTGCTCCGGGGGCTCCAGGGGGTGGTCGGCGGAGGCCATGCCCAGCCAGAGTGTCCCTTCCCCGGGGTGAGTCTGGGGAGAGTGGGGGGTGGCTCTGGGGGTGCTCCGGGGGCTCCAGGGGGTGCTTGGTGGAGACCATGCCCAGCCAGAGTGTCCCTTCCCCGGGGTGAGTCTGGAGGAGTGGGGGGTGGCCCTGGAGGTGCTCCGGGGGCTCCAGGGGCTCCAGGGGGTGCTCGGTGGGGGCCATGCCCAGCCAGAGTGTCCCTTCCCCGGGGTGAGTCTGGAGGAGTGGGGGGTGGCTCTGGAGGTGCTCCGGGGGCTCCAGGGGGTGCTCAGTGGAGGCCATGCCCAGCCAGAGTGGCCCTTCCCCGGGCAGAGTCTGGAGGAGTGGGGGGTGGCTCTGGAGGTGCTCCGGGGGCTCCAGGGGTTCCAGGGGGTGGTCGGCGGAGGCCATGCCCAGCCAGAGTGGCCCTTCCCCGGGGTGAGTCTGGAGGAGTGGGGGGTGGCCCTGGAGGTGCTCCGGGGGCTCCAGGGGGTGCTCAGTGGAGGCCATGCCCAGCCAGAGTGGCCCTTCCCCGGGCAGAGTCTGGAGGAGTGGGGGGTGGCTCTGGAGGTGCTCCGGGGGCTCCAGGGGTTCCAGGGGGTGGTCGGCGGAGGCCATGCCCAGCCAGAGTGGCCCTTCCCCGGGGTGAGTCTGGGGAGAGTGGGGGGTGGCTCTGGAGGGCCTCCGGGGGTTCCAGGGGCTCCAGGGGGTGCTTGGTGGAGGCCATGCCCAGCCAGAGTGGCCCTTCCCCGGGGTGAGTCTGGGGAGAGTGGGGGGTGGCTCTGGGGGTGCTCCGGGGGCTCCAGGGGGTGCTCGGCGGAGGCCATGCCCAGCCAGAGTGTCCCTTCCCCGGGGTGAGTCTGGAGGAGTGGGGGGTGGCCCTGGAGGTGCTCCGGGGGCTCCAGGGGCTCCAGGGGGTGCTCGGCGGAGGCCATGCCCAGCCAGAGTGTCCCTTCCCCGGGGTGAGTCTGGAGGAGTGGGGGGTGGCTCTGGAGGTGCTCCGGGGGCTCCAGGGGGTGCTTGGTGGAGACCATGCCCAGCCAGAGTGTCCCTTCCCCGGGGTGAGTCTGGGGAGAGTGGGGGGTGGCTCTGGGGGTGCTCCGGGGGCTCCAGGGGGTGCTTGGTGGAGACCATGCCCAGCCAGAGTGGCCCTTCCCCGGGGTGAGTCTGGGGAGAGTGGGGGGTGGCTCTGGAGGGCCTCCGGGGGTTCCAGGGGTTCCAGGGGTTCCAGGGGGTGCTCGGTGGAGGCCATGCCCAGCCAGAGTGGCCCTTCCCCGGGCAGAGTCTGGGGAGAGTGGGGGGTGGCTCTGGAGGTGCTCCGGGGGCTCCAGGGGCTGCTTGGTGGAGACCATGCCCAGCCAGAGTGGCCCTTCCCCCGGGTGAGTCTGGGGACAGTGGGGGGTGGCCCTGGAGGGCCTCCGGGGGTTCCAGGGGGTGCTCGGCGGAGGCCATGCCCGGCCAGAGTGTCCCTTCCCCGGGCAGAGTCTGGGGAGAGTGGGGGGTGGCTCTGGAGGTGCTCCGGGGGCTCCAGGGGTTCCAGGGGGTGGTCGGCGGAGGCCATGCCCAGCCAGAGTGTCCCTTCCCCGGGGTGAGTCTGGAGGAGAGTGGGGGGTGGCTCTGGGGGTGCTCCGGGGGCTCCAGGGGGTGCTCGGCGGAGGCCATGCCCAGCCAGAGTGGCCCTTCCCCGGGCAGAGTCTGGAGGAGTGGGGGGTGGCCCTGGAGGTGCTCCGGGGGCTCCAGGGGCTCCAGGGGGTGCTCGGTGGGGGCCATGCCCAGCCAGAGTGTCCCTTCCCCGGGGTGAGTCTGGAGGAGTGGGGGGTGGCTCTGGAGGTGCTCCGGGGGCTCCAGGGGGTGCTTGGTGGAGACCATGCCCAGCCAGAGTGGCCCTCCCCCGGGGTGAGTCTGGGGAGAGTGGGGGGTGGCTCTGGAGGGCCTCCGGGGGTTCCAGGGGCTCCAGGGGGTGCTTGGTGGAGGCCATGCCCAGCCAGAGTGTCCCTTCCCCGGGGTGAGTCTGGAGGAGTGGGGGGTGGCTCTGGAGGTGCTCCGGGGGCTCCAGGGGGTGCTTGGTGGAGACCATGCCCAGCCAGAGTGGCCCTCCCCCGGGGTGAGTCTGGGGAGAGTGGGGGGTGGCTCTGGAGGGCCTCCGGGGGTTCCAGGGGCTCCAGGGGGTGCTTGGTGGAGGCCATGCCCAGCCAGAGTGTCCCTTCCCCGGGGTGAGTCTGGGGTGAGTGGGGGGTGGCTCTGGGGGTGCTCCGGGGGCTCCAGGGGGTGGTCGGCGGAGGCCATGCCCAGCCAGAGTGTCCCTTCCCCGGGGTGAGTCTGGGGAGAGTGGGGGGTGGCTCTGGGGGTGCTCCGGGGGCTCCAGGGGGTGCTTGGTGGAGACCATGCCCAGCCAGAGTGTCCCTTCCCCGGGGTGAGTCTGGAGGAGTGGGGGGTGGCCCTGGAGGTGCTCCGGGGGCTCCAGGGGCTCCAGGGGGTGCTCGGTGGGGGCCATGCCCAGCCAGAGTGTCCCTTCCCCGGGGTGAGTCTGGAGGAGTGGGGGGTGGCTCTGGAGGTGCTCCGGGGGCTCCAGGGGGTGCTCAGTGGAGGCCATGCCCAGCCAGAGTGGCCCTTCCCCGGGCAGAGTCTGGAGGAGTGGGGGGTGGCTCTGGAGGTGCTCCGGGGGCTCCAGGGGTTCCAGGGGGTGGTCGGCGGAGGCCATGCCCAGCCAGAGTGGCCCTTCCCCGGGGTGAGTCTGGAGGAGTGGGGGGTGGCCCTGGAGGTGCTCCGGGGGCTCCAGGGGCTCCAGGGGGTGCTCGGCGGAGGCCATGCCCAGCCAGAGTGTCCCTTCCCCGGGGTGAGTCTGGAGGAGTGGGGGGTGGCTCTGGAGGTGCTCCGGGGGCTCCAGGGGGTGCTTGGTGGAGACCATGCCCAGCCAGAGTGTCCCTTCCCCGGGGTGAGTCTGGGGAGAGTGGGGGGTGGCTCTGGGGGTGCTCCGGGGGCTCCAGGGGGTGCTTGGTGGAGACCATGCCCAGCCAGAGTGGCCCTTCCCCGGGGTGAGTCTGGGGAGAGTGGGGGGTGGCTCTGGAGGGCCTCCGGGGGTTCCAGGGGTTCCAGGGGTTCCAGGGGGTGCTCGGTGGAGGCCATGCCCAGCCAGAGTGGCCCTTCCCCGGGCAGAGTCTGGGGAGAGTGGGGGGTGGCTCTGGAGGTGCTCCGGGGGCTCCAGGGGCTGCTTGGTGGAGACCATGCCCAGCCAGAGTGGCCCTTCCCCCGGGTGAGTCTGGGGACAGTGGGGGGTGGCCCTGGAGGGCCTCCGGGGGTTCCAGGGGGTGCTCGGCGGAGGCCATGCCCGGCCAGAGTGTCCCTTCCCCGGGCAGAGTCTGGGGAGAGTGGGGGGTGGCTCTGGGGGTGCTCCGGGGGCTCCAGGGGGTGCTTGGTGGAGACCATGCCCAGCCAGAGTGTCCCTTCCCCGGGGTGAGTCTGGAGGAGTGGGGGGTGGCCCTGGAGGTGCTCCGGGGGCTCCAGGGGCTCCAGGGGGTGCTCGGTGGGGGCCATGCCCAGCCAGAGTGTCCCTTCCCCGGGGTGAGTCTGGAGGAGTGGGGGGTGGCTCTGGAGGTGCTCCGGGGGCTCCAGGGGGTGCTTGGTGGAGACCATGCCCAGCCAGAGTGGCCCTCCCCCGGGGTGAGTCTGGGGAGAGTGGGGGGTGGCTCTGGAGGGCCTCCGGGGGTTCCAGGGGCTCCAGGGGGTGCTTGGTGGAGGCCATGCCCAGCCAGAGTGTCCCTTCCCCGGGGTGAGTCTGGGGTGAGTGGGGGGTGGCTCTGGGGGTGCTCCGGGGGCTCCAGGGGGTGCTCGGCGGAGGCCATGCCCAGCCAGAGTGGCCCTTCCCCGGGGTGAGTCTGGGGAGAGTGGGGGGTGGCTCTGGGGGTGCTCCGGGGGCTCCAGGGGGTGCTTGGTGGAGACCATGCCCAGCCAGAGTGGCCCTTCCCCGGGCAGAGTCTGGGGAGAGTGGGGGGTGGCTCTGGAGGTGCTCCGGGGGCTCCAGGGGTTCCAGGGGGTGCTCAGTGGGGGCCATGCCCAGGCAGAGTGTCCCTTCCCCGGGGTGAGTCTGGAGGAGTGGGGGGTGGCTCTGGAGGTGCTCCGGGGGCTCCAGGGGGTGCTTGGTGGAGACCATGCCCAGCCAGAGTGTCCCTTCCCCGGGGTGAGTCTGGGGAGAGTGGGGGGTGGCTCTGGGGGTGCTCCGGGGGCTCCAGGGGGTGCTTGGTGGAGACCATGCCCAGCCAGAGTGGCCCTTCCCCGGGGTGAGTCTGGGGAGAGTGGGGGGTGGCTCTGGAGGGCCTCCGGGGGTTCCAGGGGTTCCAGGGGTTCCAGGGGGTGCTCGGTGGAGGCCATGCCCAGCCAGAGTGGCCCTTCCCCGGGCAGAGTCTGGGGAGAGTGGGGGGTGGCTCTGGAGGTGCTCCGGGGGCTCCAGGGGCTGCTTGGTGGAGACCATGCCCAGCCAGAGTGGCCCTTCCCCCGGGTGAGTCTGGGGACAGTGGGGGGTGGCCCTGGAGGGCCTCCGGGGGTTCCAGGGGGTGCTCGGCGGAGGCCATGCCCGGCCAGAGTGTCCCTTCCCCGGGCAGAGTCTGGGGAGAGTGGGGGGTGGCTCTGGAGGTGCTCCGGGGGCTCCAGGGGTTCCAGGGGGTGGTCGGCGGAGGCCATGCCCAGCCAGAGTGTCCCTTCCCCGGGGTGAGTCTGGAGGAGAGTGGGGGGTGGCTCTGGGGGTGCTCCGGGGGCTCCAGGGGGTGCTCGGCGGAGGCCATGCCCAGCCAGAGTGTCCCTTCCCCGGGGTGAGTCTGGAGGAGTGGGGGGTGGCCCTGGAGGTGCTCCGGGGGCTCCAGGGGCTCCAGGGGGTGCTCGGTGGGGGCCATGCCCAGCCAGAGTGTCCCTTCCCCGGGGTGAGTCTGGAGGAGTGGGGGGTGGCTCTGGAGGTGCTCCGGGGGCTCCAGGGGGTGCTTGGTGGAGACCATGCCCAGCCAGAGTGGCCCTCCCCCGGGGTGAGTCTGGGGAGAGTGGGGGGTGGCTCTGGAGGGCCTCCGGGGGTTCCAGGGGCTCCAGGGGGTGCTTGGTGGAGGCCATGCCCAGCCAGAGTGTCCCTTCCCCGGGGTGAGTCTGGAGGAGTGGGGGGTGGCTCTGGAGGTGCTCCGGGGGCTCCAGGGGGTGCTTGGTGGAGACCATGCCCAGCCAGAGTGGCCCTCCCCCGGGGTGAGTCTGGGGAGAGTGGGGGGTGGCTCTGGAGGGCCTCCGGGGGTTCCAGGGGCTCCAGGGGGTGCTTGGTGGAGGCCATGCCCAGCCAGAGTGTCCCTTCCCCGGGGTGAGTCTGGGGTGAGTGGGGGGTGGCTCTGGGGGTGCTCCGGGGGCTCCAGGGGGTGGTCGGCGGAGGCCATGCCCAGCCAGAGTGTCCCTTCCCCGGGGTGAGTCTGGGGAGAGTGGGGGGTGGCTCTGGGGGTGCTCCGGGGGCTCCAGGGGGTGCTTGGTGGAGACCATGCCCAGCCAGAGTGTCCCTTCCCCGGGGTGAGTCTGGAGGAGTGGGGGGTGGCCCTGGAGGTGCTCCGGGGGCTCCAGGGGCTCCAGGGGGTGCTCGGTGGGGGCCATGCCCAGCCAGAGTGTCCCTTCCCCGGGGTGAGTCTGGAGGAGTGGGGGGTGGCTCTGGAGGTGCTCCGGGGGCTCCAGGGGGTGCTCAGTGGAGGCCATGCCCAGCCAGAGTGGCCCTTCCCCGGGCAGAGTCTGGAGGAGTGGGGGGTGGCTCTGGAGGTGCTCCGGGGGCTCCAGGGGTTCCAGGGGGTGGTCGGCGGAGGCCATGCCCAGCCAGAGTGGCCCTTCCCCGGGGTGAGTCTGGAGGAGTGGGGGGTGGCCCTGGAGGTGCTCCGGGGGCTCCAGGGGCTCCAGGGGGTGCTCGGCGGAGGCCATGCCCAGCCAGAGTGTCCCTTCCCCGGGGTGAGTCTGGAGGAGTGGGGGGTGGCTCTGGAGGTGCTCCGGGGGCTCCAGGGGGTGCTTGGTGGAGACCATGCCCAGCCAGAGTGTCCCTTCCCCGGGGTGAGTCTGGGGAGAGTGGGGGGTGGCTCTGGGGGTGCTCCGGGGGCTCCAGGGGGTGCTTGGTGGAGACCATGCCCAGCCAGAGTGGCCCTTCCCCGGGGTGAGTCTGGGGAGAGTGGGGGGTGGCTCTGGAGGGCCTCCGGGGGTTCCAGGGGTTCCAGGGGTTCCAGGGGGTGCTCGGTGGAGGCCATGCCCAGCCAGAGTGGCCCTTCCCCGGGCAGAGTCTGGGGAGAGTGGGGGGTGGCTCTGGAGGTGCTCCGGGGGCTCCAGGGGCTGCTTGGTGGAGACCATGCCCAGCCAGAGTGGCCCTTCCCCCGGGTGAGTCTGGGGACAGTGGGGGGTGGCCCTGGAGGGCCTCCGGGGGTTCCAGGGGGTGCTCGGCGGAGGCCATGCCCGGCCAGAGTGTCCCTTCCCCGGGCAGAGTCTGGGGAGAGTGGGGGGTGGCTCTGGGGGTGCTCCGGGGGCTCCAGGGGGTGCTTGGTGGAGACCATGCCCAGCCAGAGTGTCCCTTCCCCGGGGTGAGTCTGGAGGAGTGGGGGGTGGCCCTGGAGGTGCTCCGGGGGCTCCAGGGGCTCCAGGGGGTGCTCGGTGGGGGCCATGCCCAGCCAGAGTGTCCCTTCCCCGGGGTGAGTCTGGAGGAGTGGGGGGTGGCTCTGGAGGTGCTCCGGGGGCTCCAGGGGGTGCTTGGTGGAGACCATGCCCAGCCAGAGTGGCCCTCCCCCGGGGTGAGTCTGGGGAGAGTGGGGGGTGGCTCTGGAGGGCCTCCGGGGGTTCCAGGGGCTCCAGGGGGTGCTTGGTGGAGGCCATGCCCAGCCAGAGTGTCCCTTCCCCGGGGTGAGTCTGGGGTGAGTGGGGGGTGGCTCTGGGGGTGCTCCGGGGGCTCCAGGGGGTGCTCGGCGGAGGCCATGCCCAGCCAGAGTGGCCCTTCCCCGGGGTGAGTCTGGGGAGAGTGGGGGGTGGCTCTGGGGGTGCTCCGGGGGCTCCAGGGGGTGCTTGGTGGAGACCATGCCCAGCCAGAGTGGCCCTTCCCCGGGCAGAGTCTGGGGAGAGTGGGGGGTGGCTCTGGAGGTGCTCCGGGGGCTCCAGGGGTTCCAGGGGGTGCTCAGTGGGGGCCATGCCCAGGCAGAGTGTCCCTTCCCCGGGGTGAGTCTGGAGGAGTGGGGGGTGGCTCTGGAGGTGCTCCGGGGGCTCCAGGGGGTGCTTGGTGGAGACCATGCCCAGCCAGAGTGTCCCTTCCCCGGGGTGAGTCTGGGGAGAGTGGGGGGTGGCTCTGGGGGTGCTCCGGGGGCTCCAGGGGGTGCTTGGTGGAGACCATGCCCAGCCAGAGTGGCCCTTCCCCGGGGTGAGTCTGGGGAGAGTGGGGGGTGGCTCTGGAGGGCCTCCGGGGGTTCCAGGGGTTCCAGGGGGTGCTCGGTGGAGGCCATGCCCAGCCAGAGTGGCCCTTCCCCGGGCAGAGTCTGGGGAGAGTGGGGGGTGGCTCTGGAGGTGCTCCGGGGGCTCCAGGGGCTGCTTGGTGGAGACCATGCCCAGCCAGAGTGGCCCTTCCCCCGGGTGAGTCTGGGGACAGTGGGGGGTGGCTCTGGAGGGCCTCCGGGGGCTCCAGTGGCTCCAGGGGGTGCTCAGCGGAGGCCATGCCCAGCCAGAGTGGCCCTTCCCCGGCCTCATATGCGGCAGAGTGCGGGGTGAGCAAAATGGGTTAAAATGGGTTAAAATGTGAAAAAAAAAAAAAAAAAAAAAAAAAAACACCAAAATGAGCAAAATGAAATAATCCCCCATCATCAGTGCACTGTTTGACCCCTGAAAAGCACTCCCCTGGGGCCTGGAGGTGATCTGACCATCAGAGTATAGCACCCTATGCCCCTGAGGGACTTAGAGTAAAAACCGAAATAGTACACTATTCCCGAAAAGACTCTGTCGTTTTTCGGCAATAGTACACTATACCCATCGACTCTGTCGTTTTTCCGGGCCGTAGTACGAAGTTGTGAGCAAAAGGGGTGAAAATGGGTTAAAATGTGAAAAAACACCAAAATGAGCAAAATGAAATAATCCCCCATCATCAGTGCACTGTTTGACCCCAGAAAAGCACTCCCCTGGGGCCTGGAGGTGATCTGACCATCATAGTATAGCACCCCATGCCCCTGAGGGACTTAGAGTAAAAACCGAAATAGTACACTATTCCCGAAAAGACTCTGTCGTTTTTCGGCAATAGTACACTATACCCATCGACTCTGTCGTTTTTCCGGGCCGTAGTACGAAGTTGTGAGCAAAAGGGGTGAAAATGGGTTAAAATGTGAAAAAACACCAAAATGAGCAAAATGAAATAATCCCCCATCATCAGTGCACTGTTTGACCCCAGAAAAGCACTCCCCTGGGGCCTGGAGGTGATCTGACCATCATAGTATAGTACACTATACCCCTGAGGGACTTAGTGCAAAAACCGAAATAGTACACTATACCCGAAAAGACTCTGTCGTTTTTCGGCAATAGTACACTATACCCATCGACTCTGTCGTTTTTCCGGGCCGTAGTACGAAGTTGTGAGCAAAAGGGGTGAAAATGGGTTAAAATGTGAAAAAACACCAAAATGAGCAAAATGAAATAATCCCCCATCATCAGTGCACTGTTTGACCCCAGAAAAGCACTCCCCTGGGGCCTGGAGGTGATCTGACCATCATAGTATAGTACACTATACCCCTGAGGGACTTAGTGCAAAAACCGAAATAGTACACTATACCCGAAAAGACTCTGTCGTTTTTCGGCAATAGTACACTATACCCGAAAATACTTAGTCGTTTTTCGGCCGACGGAAATAAGCGTTCAGCCCGGGAGTCCCGGGCTAAATCACGCTGCTCAGGCGAACTTTTTGACGCTGCTCTCAGGCGGAAAGTGCAAAACGGTAACGCTGCAAGGGAGGGGAGGGCGGTTTTTGGAAACGACGTTTTTGGCGATTGAAATTGGTACAAAACATGGTTCTATGTATACCGGACAAGGAGCTTGGTCGACGGGCACACATGACCCGCCATCGTAGGGCCCCGTTCTGGTTTTATCCAGCTTCGAAGGCTCCTGCGCACTGCGGGTTTGTTTACATTCTGCGGCTGTGGTTTGCTCCGGCTCACCTCACGCCGGACACGTTGGAAGCGAGGCCGAGACGCCCCGTCTCACCCAGGTGC
>NW_027315985.1:67500-75000 GCF_026437365.1 Eucyclogobius newberryi
GAGGCCATGCCCAGCCAGAGTGGCCCTTCCCCGGGGTGAGTCTGGGGAGAGTGGGGGGTGGCTCTGGAGGGCCTCCGGGGGTTCCAGGGGCTCCAGGGGGTGCTTGGTGGAGGCCATGCCCAGCCAGAGTGGCCCTTCCCCGGGGTGAGTCTGGGGAGAGTGGGGGGTGGCTCTGGGGGTGCTCCGGGGGCTCCAGGGGGTGCTCGGCGGAGGCCATGCCCAGCCAGAGTGTCCCTTCCCCGGGGTGAGTCTGGAGGAGTGGGGGGTGGCCCTGGAGGTGCTCCGGGGGCTCCAGGGGCTCCAGGGGGTGCTCGGCGGAGGCCATGCCCAGCCAGAGTGTCCCTTCCCCGGGGTGAGTCTGGAGGAGTGGGGGGTGGCTCTGGAGGTGCTCCGGGGGCTCCAGGGGGTGCTTGGTGGAGACCATGCCCAGCCAGAGTGTCCCTTCCCCGGGGTGAGTCTGGGGAGAGTGGGGGGTGGCTCTGGGGGTGCTCCGGGGGCTCCAGGGGGTGCTTGGTGGAGACCATGCCCAGCCAGAGTGGCCCTTCCCCGGGGTGAGTCTGGGGAGAGTGGGGGGTGGCTCTGGAGGGCCTCCGGGGGTTCCAGGGGTTCCAGGGGTTCCAGGGGGTGCTCGGTGGAGGCCATGCCCAGCCAGAGTGGCCCTTCCCCGGGCAGAGTCTGGGGAGAGTGGGGGGTGGCTCTGGAGGTGCTCCGGGGGCTCCAGGGGCTGCTTGGTGGAGACCATGCCCAGCCAGAGTGGCCCTTCCCCCGGGTGAGTCTGGGGACAGTGGGGGGTGGCCCTGGAGGGCCTCCGGGGGTTCCAGGGGGTGCTCGGCGGAGGCCATGCCCGGCCAGAGTGTCCCTTCCCCGGGCAGAGTCTGGGGAGAGTGGGGGGTGGCTCTGGAGGTGCTCCGGGGGCTCCAGGGGTTCCAGGGGGTGGTCGGCGGAGGCCATGCCCAGCCAGAGTGTCCCTTCCCCGGGGTGAGTCTGGAGGAGAGTGGGGGGTGGCTCTGGGGGTGCTCCGGGGGCTCCAGGGGGTGCTCGGCGGAGGCCATGCCCAGCCAGAGTGTCCCTTCCCCGGGGTGAGTCTGGAGGAGTGGGGGGTGGCCCTGGAGGTGCTCCGGGGGCTCCAGGGGCTCCAGGGGGTGCTCGGTGGGGGCCATGCCCAGCCAGAGTGTCCCTTCCCCGGGGTGAGTCTGGAGGAGTGGGGGGTGGCTCTGGAGGTGCTCCGGGGGCTCCAGGGGGTGCTTGGTGGAGACCATGCCCAGCCAGAGTGGCCCTCCCCCGGGGTGAGTCTGGGGAGAGTGGGGGGTGGCTCTGGAGGGCCTCCGGGGGTTCCAGGGGCTCCAGGGGGTGCTTGGTGGAGGCCATGCCCAGCCAGAGTGTCCCTTCCCCGGGGTGAGTCTGGAGGAGTGGGGGGTGGCTCTGGAGGTGCTCCGGGGGCTCCAGGGGGTGCTTGGTGGAGACCATGCCCAGCCAGAGTGGCCCTCCCCCGGGGTGAGTCTGGGGAGAGTGGGGGGTGGCTCTGGAGGGCCTCCGGGGGTTCCAGGGGCTCCAGGGGGTGCTTGGTGGAGGCCATGCCCAGCCAGAGTGTCCCTTCCCCGGGGTGAGTCTGGGGTGAGTGGGGGGTGGCTCTGGGGGTGCTCCGGGGGCTCCAGGGGGTGGTCGGCGGAGGCCATGCCCAGCCAGAGTGTCCCTTCCCCGGGGTGAGTCTGGGGAGAGTGGGGGGTGGCTCTGGGGGTGCTCCGGGGGCTCCAGGGGGTGCTTGGTGGAGACCATGCCCAGCCAGAGTGTCCCTTCCCCGGGGTGAGTCTGGAGGAGTGGGGGGTGGCCCTGGAGGTGCTCCGGGGGCTCCAGGGGCTCCAGGGGGTGCTCGGTGGGGGCCATGCCCAGCCAGAGTGTCCCTTCCCCGGGGTGAGTCTGGAGGAGTGGGGGGTGGCTCTGGAGGTGCTCCGGGGGCTCCAGGGGGTGCTCAGTGGAGGCCATGCCCAGCCAGAGTGGCCCTTCCCCGGGCAGAGTCTGGAGGAGTGGGGGGTGGCTCTGGAGGTGCTCCGGGGGCTCCAGGGGTTCCAGGGGGTGGTCGGCGGAGGCCATGCCCAGCCAGAGTGGCCCTTCCCCGGGGTGAGTCTGGAGGAGTGGGGGGTGGCCCTGGAGGTGCTCCGGGGGCTCCAGGGGCTCCAGGGGGTGCTCGGCGGAGGCCATGCCCAGCCAGAGTGTCCCTTCCCCGGGGTGAGTCTGGAGGAGTGGGGGGTGGCTCTGGAGGTGCTCCGGGGGCTCCAGGGGGTGCTTGGTGGAGACCATGCCCAGCCAGAGTGTCCCTTCCCCGGGGTGAGTCTGGGGAGAGTGGGGGGTGGCTCTGGGGGTGCTCCGGGGGCTCCAGGGGGTGCTTGGTGGAGACCATGCCCAGCCAGAGTGGCCCTTCCCCGGGGTGAGTCTGGGGAGAGTGGGGGGTGGCTCTGGAGGGCCTCCGGGGGTTCCAGGGGTTCCAGGGGTTCCAGGGGGTGCTCGGTGGAGGCCATGCCCAGCCAGAGTGGCCCTTCCCCGGGCAGAGTCTGGGGAGAGTGGGGGGTGGCTCTGGAGGTGCTCCGGGGGCTCCAGGGGCTGCTTGGTGGAGACCATGCCCAGCCAGAGTGGCCCTTCCCCCGGGTGAGTCTGGGGACAGTGGGGGGTGGCCCTGGAGGGCCTCCGGGGGTTCCAGGGGGTGCTCGGCGGAGGCCATGCCCGGCCAGAGTGTCCCTTCCCCGGGCAGAGTCTGGGGAGAGTGGGGGGTGGCTCTGGAGGTGCTCCGGGGGCTCCAGGGGTTCCAGGGGGTGGTCGGCGGAGGCCATGCCCAGCCAGAGTGTCCCTTCCCCGGGGTGAGTCTGGAGGAGAGTGGGGGGTGGCTCTGGGGGTGCTCCGGGGGCTCCAGGGGGTGCTCGGCGGAGGCCATGCCCAGCCAGAGTGTCCCTTCCCCGGGGTGAGTCTGGAGGAGTGGGGGGTGGCCCTGGAGGTGCTCCGGGGGCTCCAGGGGCTCCAGGGGGTGCTCGGTGGGGGCCATGCCCAGCCAGAGTGTCCCTTCCCCGGGGTGAGTCTGGAGGAGTGGGGGGTGGCTCTGGAGGTGCTCCGGGGGTTCCAGGGGGTGGTCGGCGGAGGCCATGCCCAGCCAGAGTGGCCCTTCCCCGGGGTGAGTCTGGGGAGAGTGGGGGGTGGCTCTGGAGGGCCTCCGGGGGTTCCAGGGGCTCCAGGGGGTGCTTGGTGGAGGCCATGCCCAGCCAGAGTGGCCCTTCCCCGGGGTGAGTCTGGGGAGAGTGGGGGGTGGCTCTGGGGGTGCTCCGGGGGCTCCAGGGGGTGCTCGGCGGAGGCCATGCCCAGCCAGAGTGTCCCTTCCCCGGGGTGAGTCTGGAGGAGTGGGGGGTGGCCCTGGAGGTGCTCCGGGGGCTCCAGGGGCTCCAGGGGGTGCTCGGCGGAGGCCATGCCCAGCCAGAGTGTCCCTTCCCCGGGGTGAGTCTGGAGGAGTGGGGGGTGGCTCTGGAGGTGCTCCGGGGGCTCCAGGGGGTGCTTGGTGGAGACCATGCCCAGCCAGAGTGTCCCTTCCCCGGGGTGAGTCTGGGGAGAGTGGGGGGTGGCTCTGGGGGTGCTCCGGGGGCTCCAGGGGGTGCTTGGTGGAGACCATGCCCAGCCAGAGTGGCCCTTCCCCGGGGTGAGTCTGGGGAGAGTGGGGGGTGGCTCTGGAGGGCCTCCGGGGGTTCCAGGGGTTCCAGGGGTTCCAGGGGGTGCTCGGTGGAGGCCATGCCCAGCCAGAGTGGCCCTTCCCCGGGCAGAGTCTGGGGAGAGTGGGGGGTGGCTCTGGAGGTGCTCCGGGGGCTCCAGGGGCTGCTTGGTGGAGACCATGCCCAGCCAGAGTGGCCCTTCCCCCGGGTGAGTCTGGGGACAGTGGGGGGTGGCCCTGGAGGGCCTCCGGGGGTTCCAGGGGGTGCTCGGCGGAGGCCATGCCCGGCCAGAGTGTCCCTTCCCCGGGCAGAGTCTGGGGAGAGTGGGGGGTGGCTCTGGAGGTGCTCCGGGGGCTCCAGGGGTTCCAGGGGGTGGTCGGCGGAGGCCATGCCCAGCCAGAGTGTCCCTTCCCCGGGGTGAGTCTGGAGGAGAGTGGGGGGTGGCTCTGGGGGTGCTCCGGGGGCTCCAGGGGGTGCTCGGCGGAGGCCATGCCCAGCCAGAGTGTCCCTTCCCCGGGGTGAGTCTGGAGGAGTGGGGGGTGGCCCTGGAGGTGCTCCGGGGGCTCCAGGGGCTCCAGGGGGTGCTCGGTGGGGGCCATGCCCAGCCAGAGTGTCCCTTCCCCGGGGTGAGTCTGGAGGAGTGGGGGGTGGCTCTGGAGGTGCTCCGGGGGCTCCAGGGGGTGCTTGGTGGAGACCATGCCCAGCCAGAGTGGCCCTCCCCCGGGGTGAGTCTGGGGAGAGTGGGGGGTGGCTCTGGAGGGCCTCCGGGGGTTCCAGGGGCTCCAGGGGGTGCTTGGTGGAGGCCATGCCCAGCCAGAGTGTCCCTTCCCCGGGGTGAGTCTGGAGGAGTGGGGGGTGGCTCTGGAGGTGCTCCGGGGGCTCCAGGGGGTGCTTGGTGGAGACCATGCCCAGCCAGAGTGGCCCTCCCCCGGGGTGAGTCTGGGGAGAGTGGGGGGTGGCTCTGGAGGGCCTCCGGGGGTTCCAGGGGCTCCAGGGGGTGCTTGGTGGAGGCCATGCCCAGCCAGAGTGTCCCTTCCCCGGGGTGAGTCTGGGGTGAGTGGGGGGTGGCTCTGGGGGTGCTCCGGGGGCTCCAGGGGGTGGTCGGCGGAGGCCATGCCCAGCCAGAGTGTCCCTTCCCCGGGGTGAGTCTGGGGAGAGTGGGGGGTGGCTCTGGGGGTGCTCCGGGGGCTCCAGGGGGTGCTTGGTGGAGACCATGCCCAGCCAGAGTGTCCCTTCCCCGGGGTGAGTCTGGAGGAGTGGGGGGTGGCCCTGGAGGTGCTCCGGGGGCTCCAGGGGCTCCAGGGGGTGCTCGGTGGGGGCCATGCCCAGCCAGAGTGTCCCTTCCCCGGGGTGAGTCTGGAGGAGTGGGGGGTGGCTCTGGAGGTGCTCCGGGGGCTCCAGGGGGTGCTTGGTGGAGACCATGCCCAGCCAGAGTGGCCCTCCCCCGGGGTGAGTCTGGGGAGAGTGGGGGGTGGCTCTGGAGGGCCTCCGGGGGTTCCAGGGGCTCCAGGGGGTGCTTGGTGGAGGCCATGCCCAGCCAGAGTGTCCCTTCCCCGGGGTGAGTCTGGGGTGAGTGGGGGGTGGCTCTGGGGGTGCTCCGGGGGCTCCAGGGGGTGCTCGGCGGAGGCCATGCCCAGCCAGAGTGGCCCTTCCCCGGGGTGAGTCTGGGGAGAGTGGGGGGTGGCTCTGGGGGTGCTCCGGGGGCTCCAGGGGGTGCTTGGTGGAGACCATGCCCAGCCAGAGTGGCCCTTCCCCGGGCAGAGTCTGGGGAGAGTGGGGGGTGGCTCTGGAGGTGCTCCGGGGGCTCCAGGGGTTCCAGGGGGTGCTCAGTGGGGGCCATGCCCAGGCAGAGTGTCCCTTCCCCGGGGTGAGTCTGGAGGAGTGGGGGGTGGCTCTGGAGGTGCTCCGGGGGCTCCAGGGGGTGCTTGGTGGAGACCATGCCCAGCCAGAGTGTCCCTTCCCCGGGGTGAGTCTGGGGAGAGTGGGGGGTGGCTCTGGGGGTGCTCCGGGGGCTCCAGGGGGTGCTTGGTGGAGACCATGCCCAGCCAGAGTGGCCCTTCCCCGGGGTGAGTCTGGGGAGAGTGGGGGGTGGCTCTGGAGGGCCTCCGGGGGTTCCAGGGGTTCCAGGGGGTGCTCGGTGGAGGCCATGCCCAGCCAGAGTGGCCCTTCCCCGGGCAGAGTCTGGGGAGAGTGGGGGGTGGCTCTGGAGGTGCTCCGGGGGCTCCAGGGGCTGCTTGGTGGAGACCATGCCCAGCCAGAGTGGCCCTTCCCCCGGGTGAGTCTGGGGACAGTGGGGGGTGGCTCTGGAGGGCCTCCGGGGGCTCCAGTGGCTCCAGGGGGTGCTCAGCGGAGGCCATGCCCAGCCAGAGTGGCCCTTCCCCGGCCTCATATGCGGCAGAGTGCGGGGTGAGCAAAATGGGTTAAAATGGGTTAAAATGTGAAAAAAAAAAAAAAAAAAAAAAAAAAACACCAAAATGAGCAAAATGAAATAATCCCCCATCATCAGTGCACTGTTTGACCCCTGAAAAGCACTCCCCTGGGGCCTGGAGGTGATCTGACCATCAGAGTATAGCACCCTATGCCCCTGAGGGACTTAGAGTAAAAACCGAAATAGTACACTATTCCCGAAAAGACTCTGTCGTTTTTCGGCAATAGTACACTATACCCATCGACTCTGTCGTTTTTCCGGGCCGTAGTACGAAGTTGTGAGCAAAAGGGGTGAAAATGGGTTAAAATGTGAAAAAACACCAAAATGAGCAAAATGAAATAATCCCCCATCATCAGTGCACTGTTTGACCCCAGAAAAGCACTCCCCTGGGGCCTGGAGGTGATCTGACCATCATAGTATAGCACCCCATGCCCCTGAGGGACTTAGAGTAAAAACCGAAATAGTACACTATTCCCGAAAAGACTCTGTCGTTTTTCGGCAATAGTACACTATACCCATCGACTCTGTCGTTTTTCCGGGCCGTAGTACGAAGTTGTGAGCAAAAGGGGTGAAAATGGGTTAAAATGTGAAAAAACACCAAAATGAGCAAAATGAAATAATCCCCCATCATCAGTGCACTGTTTGACCCCAGAAAAGCACTCCCCTGGGGCCTGGAGGTGATCTGACCATCATAGTATAGTACACTATACCCCTGAGGGACTTAGTGCAAAAACCGAAATAGTACACTATACCCGAAAAGACTCTGTCGTTTTTCGGCAATAGTACACTATACCCATCGACTCTGTCGTTTTTCCGGGCCGTAGTACGAAGTTGTGAGCAAAAGGGGTGAAAATGGGTTAAAATGTGAAAAAACACCAAAATGAGCAAAATGAAATAATCCCCCATCATCAGTGCACTGTTTGACCCCAGAAAAGCACTCCCCTGGGGCCTGGAGGTGATCTGACCATCATAGTATAGTACACTATACCCCTGAGGGACTTAGTGCAAAAACCGAAATAGTACACTATACCCGAAAAGACTCTGTCGTTTTTCGGCAATAGTACACTATACCCGAAAATACTTAGTCGTTTTTCGGCCGACGGAAATAAGCGTTCAGCCCGGGAGTCCCGGGCTAAATCACGCTGCTCAGGCGAACTTTTTGACGCTGCTCTCAGGCGGAAAGTGCAAAACGGTAACGCTGCAAGGGAGGGGAGGGCGGTTTTTGGAAACGACGTTTTTGGCGATTGAAATTGGTACAAAACATGGTTCTATGTATACCGGACAAGGAGCTTGGTCGACGGGCACACATGACCCGCCATCGTAGGGCCCCGTTCTGGTTTTATCCAGCTTCGAAGGCTCCTGCGCACTGCGGGTTTGTTTACATTC